>NC_142796.1:46838363-46917140 GCF_049724085.1 Artemia sp. Qi Xiang Cuo
TTCATTTAGGTTTTTGCTTTTTGGACTAGCACAATCTAAGCAAGTGTGGTAATCGTATCTACACCGTTGACAATACTAAGTGCAACTAATTTCCCCCATAAATGAAGACTTCAACGTCTTCTTATGTTAGACAGCTGCATTGTTATCATCATCTTCGTGAAATTATGCTTCGACGCTCTTACAGCATTCTTAATTCATTCATTGCTTAACTCGACCACGGTGTCAATGTTTTTCCTTGTACCAGACCTTGACTTTGCCGGATCATTATTTCCTTATTTTGTCCTTTTTTCTTTTATTTTAAGCTGGAAGATCCTCGTTGATTTAACAACCTATGATATCTATTGTTAACAACCATGAAAAAATGGAACCTTTCAGGCAGCGGCTGTAATTACAATATACCCCTGAAGCATCATTTAATGTATTTTAATCTTAACCTGTCAACACATACTTCTCTTCTTTCAAAACACTGAATCAATCAATCAGCCAAATGGCAAAAAAAATTAAATAAAAGCATCCTGAAATTCAGATTCTAAGATAGCTGTAAACGATTGAACGATGTTTGTTCTACCTTCAATTTTATAATTTGAATTAACATCAATTGTGCAAATTTAATTAATTTCAATCACCAAAAAGTTGGGTACCTGTAAAGAGCAGGGGTGGGACTTGGAAATTCCCTCTCCCTAAAAGAAAATACTTTAAAGTGTGTACAGTTTCAAAACAGTTTGTTAAAATAATACTTTTGGCCCAAATTTTTTAGCCTTTATCCCCTGAAAAAGTGTAGATTCTTTCCCAATCCCCCTTAGTAAAGTTCCGAAGGCTCCCAATGTTGTACCTATTTTCTTTTCACTGTAAAAAAAAAAAAAAAAAAAAAAAAAAAAAAAAAAAAACTGAGTTTCAAGTTGCATGCTGAAAATCAGATAGAACATAACGATTGTTTATAAAATAAAGTTGTGAGACAGAGTCAAACTTTAGTGTAAAGAGCGAGGCATTGAGGAAGGGACAGCCCCCTTTCATATACGGAATAATTTCTGTTCGTTGTAAGTTTTAATGTCGCTCCTTACTTTCAGTTAAAAAAAAAAATTTTTTTATTTAATTTCTGAACGTTTTTGAATCAATGTAGGTTTTGATTTTGACTCACCGTACATGAACAATCAAAAAGAAATTTGCAGATTAATTTTACTTTTTTTTTGGTTAAATGGCTTTCTCGAAAGTTGTTTAATTTTATTTACGAACGTTTTTATTAGTAATGAATATACGTAACTTACGAATTAACTTACGTAAAGAATTTTATATTCGTATATTTTTATTACGTATATTAGGGGGTTCGTCCCTTGTCAATACCTCGCCCTTTACGCTGAAGTTCAAATTTTGTTCAATTCTTTAAGAATGACCCCTTAATCACATAGGTCGTTAATTAGAATAAATAGTTCTTATGAAAGTACTAAAGAAAACTTTAGTGTAAACAGCGAGGTATTGGGGGCGAACCCAATCATATGCGTAATAATATCTGTTCGTTTGAAGTTTTGATGTTGCTCCTTACTTTCAGATGAAATACTTGTTTTTTTTTATTTAATTTCTGATCGTTTTTTTAATAATACTGGGAAATCCGGTGCCCCTTCCCCTATGAAAACTTCCTCCATAGAAAGATCCTCCCATGTATGAGTATTTTTTTCTTCTGGCAAAAAATACAAAATTCCATATTTTTGCATATAGGAGCTTGAAACCTTTACAGTATGGTTCTCTGATACGCTGAATCTGATCGTATGATTTTCATTAAGATCCTATGACTTTAAGGGGGAGTTTCCCCTTTTTTCAAAAATAAGGCAATTTTTCTCAGGCAGGTAAGATAAGATATTTAGATAAGATATTTATTTCAAAAAGTGACTATCACAAGCCCCGAAGGGCCGAATTCGCATTTCGGGGTCATATAATAAAAAAAAAAACATAGAAATAGCACAACAACTAAAAACCTGGCTAAAAATGCCAAAAACAACAATATCAGAAAGGCAAAGCCATCCATAAGTCTAAAAAACAAAAAGTGTCAAATGTAAGGCAGTTAAAAAGGCACAAACTAAAACAAAACCAAAAAAAAAATGAGATAAAAATAGTGTTAAAAAGGTTTAAAAGAGAGTATATAAAAAGGGGAGGGAACGGAAGAACCAAACAGACACAAGCATGGGTATCCCCAGTACAAAAAAAAAAACAAAAAAAAAAACAAAAAAAAAAAAAAACAAGTGGTTTATTTGATCAGTAATGAAGGGGACAAAGGTTTTTTTCATATCTGGAGGTTAAACAACGGATGGGGGCCAAGATAGGGACGGGTTCAGAAACAGTACATGGCAGGCGGTGTCTAGATGCGGAGTGTCTTTTGGGGAAAATGTTTTCCGTGCGAGGGTTTATTATTGCATTTTTTGCAAAACGGAGGCACAGCGTTCCTCTCCTGTGCTCAAGAGTTTCCAACTTGGACTTTTTTAGAAGGAGTGAATATGGTACCAAAGTGTCTTTAAAATTATTCTTAGGGTTCTTTTTTGAATAGATTCAATTTTATCTGATTCATCACGGGAGATGCCCGGATGCCAAACTGGACAATCATATTCAAGATGCGGGCGGACAAAGGAAGTATAGATCCTTAAAGAATGGGATGGGGGGACGTTAAATTTATTCAAGAGCTTAAGGAGAGACATGGACGCATTAGCACTACGGACAATATCTTTCACGTGGATATCCCAGTTTAAATTAGAGGAAATTGTAACACCAAGTAATTTAAAGGAAGACACAGAAATATCTGGGGGGATAGGGTCAAGGAAGGCGGGAGTAGATTTCAAGAAATTTATCGTCATTATATTTGATTTAGTTGAATTTACTTTCATATTTAGGTTCTTAGCTTCATCCGAAATGTGGGTTAGAATTTCAAGGGGGTCACTTTTAATATTCCTGTGACATACTTCGAGGATCGATAAGTCATCCACATATTTCCACCTTTGGGGGAAGTCCTTACCAATATCGTTAATAATGACTAGAAATAAAAGTGGTCCCTATAAGGTTCCTTGAGGAATTCCACAATATATAGGGAGGGGGTTAGAAAAAATATTTTTGTATTTAACAACTTGAGATCTATTTGAAAGAAACGATATAACAATATTTAATAACAGCGGATCAAGTTTAAAGTTAACCAGTAGTGAACGAATTAGGGTGGTGTGGTCAACCAGGTCAAAAGCCTTTTGGAAATCAACTAAGACAAGGTTCAGCCAAACATTTGGTTTATCAAGGTTACTTACGATGGTATGCATTAAGTGCACAAGGTAATGGGTGGTGGAAGTTTTCTTTAAGTTACCAAACTGCCGGGTGTCAATACGCGGACAAATTTTATCCTTAAGCCAGTCACAGAGGAAACCTTCATAAAGTTTGGAAAAAACAGAAGTGAGTGTAATGGGGCTAATGTTGGTGAAAGTCAGACTGGTGCATTTTTTAGGGACAGGTGTTATAAAAGCTTTTTTCCAGCAACTTGGGAATTTACCAAATTTTGTGATGTGGTTGAAAATATTTGATAAAGGTTCAAAAATTTTGACTGAAAAGGATTTAATTAAGTCAACTGGGATTTCCAAGGGACAAGTACTTGATTTTCCAAGCCTTATAATTTTATTTATAGCATCAGATGGAGAAATATTGGTAAAGGAAGTATTGGGAGGAATATCTGGGCTTGGCGTTATTGAAAGGGGGGAAACTTTGCACGATGGAAGCGTGGTACGAGTTCAAATCGTCGTCAGTCTTATTAGGGGATTCAATGAGTTTAAAATTAACCTCGGAAGGACTTTTTCTGAAGATTTCTTTAATTTTTCTGTATCATTGCTTGGGCTTGCTAGAACATAGATCTTTGACTTTACTATTATAATAATTAGAAGGTAAGTTTTGATGGGTAAGACTAAACTTGATAAAACTTAAATTTAAAATCAGAATAAAAATCTGATTCTTGTGATGTATCTATTGGTAAAAAAAACATAATCTCTCCGTTTCTTTCAAGACTGAACAAAAAGTTGAACATTTTTTCAACCCAGGAAAAGGTAAAATTAACCCTGTACTGGGTAGTGTTGTCTGCAGATTCCCGAGTTTATGTGGGAAATTTTACATCGATAGGACTCATCAACAACTAGGTGAACGTTTGCATGAGCGCAAAATTTCAATAGATAAGTCCCTGAGATTAAGAAATAACAATGAATACTTTGATTCGGCATTGGCTTCGCATATTTTCGTAAATCCAACCCATCTGATTCTTTTTGACAAGGCAACCTTAATATCTACTGTAAATGGCCTATCACAAACTTTTAAAGAGGTAATTGAGATAAAAAATACATGAACCAAAATTTAGCAATAAATAGAGATACTGGAGATATTTCATTAAGCCCAATTTACGACAGTTTACTTTTGAAAGACTCAATCAATATTTTAAGACCAGCTAAAACTATTGCAAGGCAAAGGATTCTTTCTCAATCATCTTGGTAAATTCTTTTTCATTGATTCCTGCCTGGTTTTTATTTAGTGTCTGTTCGGTCTTTGTGGGGTAAACTTTGAAAGGTTAGACTTTTTTTTTTTTTTTCACTGAGGATGACTTGGCGGAGGACCTTGTCGAAATATTTGCTTATTTCTTCTTCTTTCCTCGTTTTTTCACCTTTTTTTATTTTATTTTTCAATTTTTTTATTTTCTTTCCTCTCTGAGTTTCATTTATCTATTGGTATCAAAACTCAGTTTTTTAAAGTTTCGGTTACTATTGAGCCGAGTCGCTCCTTACTTACAGTTCATTACCACGAACTGTTTGATAGCTTTCAAATTTATAATGAGCGTAATGGGCGATAAAAAAGATAATCAGCTTAGCCTGAGCGAGAGAAACTACTGTGCAGGTATATTTTGATTAAATCTGGCTCTGTCTGAAGTTCGATGGCTAGGATCTGGATCAAATAAACTGGATGGAGATGTGACCATTATACACAGTGGGTCGTAGCAAAAGCGTGAATACGGAGTAGCCCTAATGATGACAAAACAGACTTCCCAAGCTCTACTACAGTTGACACCGGTGTCACCTAGAATCCTGAAACCCCGCTTCATCGGCGTGCATGCGAAACTGTCAGTAATAGTATGCTGCGCACCCACCAATGACGCCACAGACGAATCAAAAGACGAATTTTACAGAGCTCTCAACTCCGTAGCAAACGACATACCATGGTATGACATAGCATGTTTTCTAGGAGACTTTAACGCGAAAGTAGGGAACGACCGATCCTTTTTCCCAGAGGACCTCGGTGAGCATGGTCTGGCCCAGCGAAACGAAAACGGAGAACTACTTATCGACTTCGCGCTCCTTAACGACCTAGTAATCGGAGGTACCCTATTTTCTCATCGGGATGTACACAAATATTCTTGGACATCTCCCAATGGCTACACCCGAAATCAGATTGACCATTGTCTTTGGAGCAAGAAGTGGAGATCAAGCCTACTTGGTATAAAGGAATATAGAGGAGCTAACGTTGGCTCAAATCATAACCTGATGGCAGCAAAAATCCAGCTCAAATTGAAAAGAAATAGAAAGGGAAAAAAGACTCCCTTAAACCTAATCTTGGACTCTGTGAAACTGAGGGTGAGAGAATTCAACCAAGCCTTTAAACAAGGGATGCGGAATAGATTTGAAGCCTTGTCTTTACTAGATGATGCTGATAGCAATCAATACTGGGAAAGCATAAAGTAGTGCTTTCACGATGCCGTGAAAGCCACCATTGGGTACCGCAAGACCCCAAAGGACCAGTGGCTATCTGACCAAACATGGGAACTCATATAGACAAGGAAAAAAGTAAGAGCATCACTTATCCAAAGGCAAACCCCCAACCGACAGATCCTCAGAAACGATGAATACAGAGCCGCGGATAAAAAGGTAAAGAAGAGTGTCAGAAAAGACCAGACAAACCTGCTGGAGCGGAAAGCAGTGCAGGCACAAGGGGCAGCGAAGAGAGGTGACTCAAGAGCCGTCTGTAAAAATCACTAATGAGATTATTGGAAAGAAACCCTCTATTCAACATGGACCAGTAAAAAAACCCTTGGGCATCCTGATAACAAAGTAGTCTGACGTAAACGAAGTTTGGGTAAGCCACTTCGAGAAGCTGTTGAATAGACCTCCACCAGACGATCCCCCAGAGATCCCAGCAACAACACTGTTTTCCTTAGATATCAGCACGGATCCGCCGTCATCCACCGAAATTATAGCAGTGGCAAAGAAGCTGAAAAATGAGAAGTCGCCTGGCGAAGACAGGATATCCGCAGAAATGATCAAAGCGACTGTTATCACCTGCCTCAAGTTCTGGATAGCACTGTTCGCAGTAATCTGGACGACCGCCAAAATACCTTCGGATTGGAAACGCAGCACCCTTGTAAGGATCTTTAAGAAAGGCGATACGTCCCTCCCAGGCAACTGGTGAGGAATCTGTGTGTTTTCCATACCTAGCAAATTGTTGACGCACATTTTACTGCAGAGATTCAGCTCGCAGCTCGACAGACACCTTCGCGACGATCAACATGGATTCAGACCGAACCGTTCATGTGCGGACCAAATATTTACTCTACGGCTACTAACGGAAGAAAGCAAAGAGTGGCGCTCCAAAATCTGTGTGATATTCATCGATTTTGAGAAGGCATTTGACTCAGTAGACCGCCAAAGTCTGTGGAAGATCCTACTGCATTACGGAATCCCTGAAAAGATAGTTTCACTAATCGTTGCGCTCTATGAAGATAGCGAGTGCTGTGTAAAGACACCAGATGACCGAACTCAGTTCTTCCGCATTCTGTCAGGAGTTTAGCAAGGTTGCGTCTTGTCACCGCTACTTTTCGTAATCGTCATTGATTACATACTGCGAAGTATAAGCACAGACGGAATCCAACTGAATCCAGAAATACGCCTCAGTGATGTAGACTTCGCTGCAACTTCGCCGTCCTGGAATCATGCAAGCAAAGACTCCAATAGCTCCTTGACAAAGTGAGTGAGAGAGGTGGCCTGGTCGGCCTGAAAATAAATAATCAGAAAACAAAATGCATGGCTACCACAGATTCACTCCTGAGCATCGCTTGCGGAGACCAACATATAGAGCAAGTCGTCCATTTCAAATACTTGGGAAGCATAATAGAAAGCACCGGATAAACCAAAAAGAGGTGCTCACAAGAATCGGCCAAGCCAATGGGGCCTTCAATAGATTACGGAAAGCTTGGCGGTCCCAAAGCTTCTCTATACGGCTAAAGTTAAGACTCTTCAATAGCAGTGTTATGCTTGTGCTGCTCTACGCAGACGAAACCTGGCACCTGAACCAGGAACAAGAGAGAAGAATGCTTGCTATGGAAAACACATGTCTTAGAAGAATTCTCAAATCCTTTGGCAGCAGAGAATAACAAACGAATTTATCCGTGACAAGACTGGCCAGCCTCTTGTGACATATATCATAAGAGTCTGCCGATGGTGATACCTTGGCCACGTACTACGTATGGACAGCCTCCGACTACCAAATGCAGTGCTCTATTGGCAGCAATCGGGTCCACGCCGCAGTGGCAGACCCAGAAACACCCTGCGTCGAACGTACCAGACAGATCTCGGTAACCTGCACGCATCAATTCAACTTTAGTGGGAGGACATACTGGCAGCAGCAAACATGCGGGAAGATTGGCGGCTCCTTCTTGATGCCCTGGGTGCCTCTGGAGGCGCAGGCGGGTCTAAGGTAAGGTTAGGCTAGGTATTTAATATAATGTGTTCTGGGCGGCCTGCTTTCCATAATTCTCTGTTGTATTTTCCATAATTTTGTTACTAAAGTAAAATATTTTCATGATATTTTTGTATATTTCGTTAGGATTAATCTAACTTCACTTCATTGGCGTGGTCTCTATAACATTTAAGTACCCAATATTGACTGTGGTACGTCACTTTGACCATAATGTAAATGGGCTATGAAAAAAATGAATATTTGTTTTATAATCTATTATAATCATTGTTTTTAGGAATAACTACTACCCTCCTAATCTCATTAGCTAATCCTTAGAAATTTATATTAAACTTTATTGTTTCTTAAGGGACATGTAGTAGCATAGCCAAAGAGGGTGCCCCGTCCCCCACAAAGTTTGTGGATTGAAGTGTACACAAAGGATTTCTTTCTGTTTTGTCTCTGTATTCTCAATTTTCCGGTCTGTTTCATGAACAAAATTTTTATTTTCTTCAATTTTCTGTTCTATTTTTTTTGTAAAAATAATAAACCAGAAATTCTGATATGAAATATCTTTCCCTTCTAATTTATGTAAAATTGATTAAACTTGTCGTTCAAATTCCACAGTAACATTTTTTTGTGCACTGAGGTATATTAGGTTTGAACCCTTTTAGAACTTTATTTTATGATAGATCATTTGATGACACATCATCAGCAATTCAATTGATTATTGTCTTTGGCTAAGGTACACTTTTTTCTAGGCCCTTGACGACACACGTCTTTCAGAATCTCAACATAGTTTAAGACCACTGACTCCAAAACATGAGCTGTCAACTAGACTCCGAACCCTAACTCCAGAAACATTTTCTCAAGGGTAAGTTTGAAAATAACTGTTCTTATGTGTACTCATTAGAACAAATTGAGAGCCAGAATAAGATCATAATGTTTCCTGAATTTCGATATTATAACATAAATAACGGTTCACACTTTTTTTTTATTCCTAAATTTGCAGTATCAGGTACATTTAAATATCCGGTTTGCCACTAGTCTTTTACATCGCTCCATCACGAGGTTTCAGATGACTGTTGAGCCTTCTTTTTGACAGAGGACAGAGGACTGTCAATAGATGAACTTATGGGGATAACGTCCCGATAAAGATCGTTCCAAATTGAAGTGCAATATCAAATGAAGCTGTTCATCAAATATTTTTTATCGGCGCCAAAACTTTAAGATAATCGGACCAAGCTGTGTGGCTTCGTGTCTCTCCTGTCGGTTTGACAGTGTGGGGCACAATACAAGAAAGCTCTAGAGAAGAATGTGAATTTATATACTTGTAGAAAACAGCAATCAACACTACATCAAACCTCAACACTACATCAGGTCATAAAAATAAACTTTAGAATTAAAGCACGTTTTTTAACGCGGATTTGTTGGACAGTAATACGTGATTCGGTGATTCGGTTGATAATAGTAATTGGTAAGTCGCCTTTTTATTACCTTTTTATTATTTATTACTAGTAAAGACCATACGGTTCCAATGTTTTATTATTTTTTTTTCAAGAAGCACTTCATATGGATGGGGTTGTCGTAAAAACTTCAAAGGGGGATCATTCGATTGGAAATCGGGAGTTCTAGTGCTCTTTTTAAGGGTCAAAAGTGATTGGAAGGCAACGAACACCCCTTCCACGCCACCACTTCCCCAAACACATCCAATCAAAATTTTTAGATTGCAATTTTATTCTACGTAGTTGATTTCCAGATATAAATTATTTTTTTGAGGAGGACACTCCCCCACAGCCCTCAGGGCAAGGGTTGTAAGTTATGCCCTGGGGGTATACAAGGTTCTTATAGAAAGCTTTGTCGTAGAAACTTCAAAAGGGCTCATTCGATTGGAAATTCAAAGGGCTTGTGACCTTTTTAATAGTAAAAAATGATTGGAGGGCAACTAACCCCCCTCTCACGCCCACCATTTATCCAAACATATACGATAACAATTTTGAGATAGCCATTATGTTCAACGTAGTTTAAAATTCTAGAAATTAGGTCATTGAGGATGACACCCCCCCCCCCACAACCCTCAGGGCAAGGGTTGCAAGTTATGCCATGGGGGCATATAAGGTTTTTATAGAAAGCGTTGTCGTAGAAACTTCAAAAAGGGCTCATTCGATAGGAAATTGAAAGGGCTAGTGCCCTTTTTAATAGTTTAAAGTAATTGGAAGGCGACTAACACCCCTTCCACGCCCACCATTTCCCCAAACACATCCAATCAAAATTTGAGATAGCCATTTGATTCAACGTAGTTTAAAGTTCAGGAAATTATAACTTTGATTATGATACCCCCCCCCCATGGTCTTCAGGGCAAGGGTTATAAGTTATGCCCTGGGGGCATATATGGTTCTTATGGAAGGGATGCTCGTATAACTTCAGAGAGGGCTCATTTGATTGGAAATTGAAAGTTCTAGTTTGCTTTTTAAGCGTCACAAGATATTGGAGGGTAACCAGCCCCCCCCCCACGCCCTTTTTTCCCCAATGTATCCTATAAAAATTTTGAGAAAGCTATTTTGTCAAAAATAATTCAAAGACATTATAACAAAAACTCCGGTGTTGACACAATCCCCAAGGGCCCGGGGGCAGGCGTTGTAAGTTATGCCCTGGGGACATATCTCGTTCTTATGGAAGTGATGCTTGTATATACTTCAAATAGGGCTCATTTGATTGGAAATTGAAAGTTCTAGTTCAGTTTTTAAGAGTCAAAAGAGATTAGAGGGTACCTAGCCCCCCCTCCCTCCACGCCCTTTTTTTCTCAACCCCATCTGATATGAACTTTGAGATAGCCATTTTTTTAAATAGTTCAAAGACCATATAACAAAAAATCTGGGGTCGACACAGCCTTCCAGGGCCCGAAGACAGGCGTTGTAAGTTACGCCCTGGGGGAGTATATGGTTCTTATGGAAGGAATGCTCGTAAAAACTTCAGAGAGGGCTAATTTGATTGGATATCGACAGTTCTAGTTCATTTTTTTAGAGTTAGGGCAACAAGCCCTCCCTCCGCCCCTTTTTTCCTGAATGCATCCGATAAAAATTTTGAGATAGCTATTAAGTTAAAAATTGTTCAAAAGTCAGATAACAAAAACTCAGGTGTCGACACAACCCCCAGGGCCCACAGACAGGCGTTGTAAGTTATGCCCTGGGGCATATATGGTTCTCATGAAAGGGATACTCGTCTAAACTTCAGAGAGGGCTCATTTGACAGGAAATTGAAAGTTTGAGATCACTTTTTAATAGTCAAAAGAGATCCGAGGGCAACTAGCCCCCCCCCACGCTTTCTTTTTCCAAACACGTCTGATAAAAATTTTGAGATAGAAATTTTGTTTGAAAAAAAATAGTTCAAGGGTCGGATAAGAAAAACTCCGGTGTCAATACACCCCCCCCCCAGGGCCCGGGAGAAGGCGTTCTAAGTTATGCCCTAAGGGATGTATGGTTCTTATGAAAGGGATGCTCGTATAAACTTCATAGAGGGCTCATTTGATTGCAAATTGAAAGTTCTAGTTTACTTTTAAGAGTCGAGAAATTTAAGGGCAACTAGCCCCCCCCTCCACGCCCTTTGTTCCCCAAACCCATCCACTACAAATTTTCAGATAGCCAGTTTTTTTTTTTTTTAATTGTTCAAAACTAGATAACAAAAAATTCGGTGTTAACAAAACCCCCCAGGGCCAGGGGGTAGGTGTTGTTAGTTTCTTTCTGGGGGCGTATTTAATCTTCACCATAGAAACGATCGTAGAAGCATCCGAGGGGACCCATGTGACTGAATATCGAACTTCACAGTCTCCATTTTAAGAGTCAATGTATAATCGATAGCGACTAGCCCGCCTCTTTCCACACAAACCCTTTTTTCCAAAGCCTATCCGTTGAAATTTTAAAAATAGACATTTCAGTTAAATTAATTCAAAGGTCAGATAAGAAAAACTCCTGTGTCGACGAAATCCCCATGGCCTTGAGACAGGCGTTTTAAGTAATGCTCTGGGGGCAAATATAGTTTTTATGGAAGGGATGCTTGTATAAACGTCGGAAAGGGTTCATTTGATTGGAAATTGAAAGTTCTCGTTCATTTTTTAAGAGTCAAAAGAGATTGGAGGGCAACTAGCACCCCCCCCCCCTCCACGCCCTAAATGCATCAGATAAAAATTTTGAGATAGATATTTTGTTAAAAATAGTTCAAAGTACAGATAACAAACACTTTGGTTTCGACACAGCTCCATAGGGCCCGGAGGTAGGCGTTGTAGGTTATGCCCTGGGGGCATATATGGTTGTTATGGAAGAGATGCACGTATAAACTTCATAGAAGGCTCATTTAATTGGAAATTGAAAGTTGTAATTCACTTTTTAAGAGTAAAAAGTGATCGGAGGGCAGCTAGCCTCCCCCCACACTCCATTTATTTTTTCCCAGATGCACTTCATACAGAAGGGGGGGGTCGTCGTATAAACTTCAAAGGGGGCTCATTTCAAAGGGGTAAACCTTTTTCACTTTGATATTGTTACTTTGATACCAAATTTGATACTTTGATCAAGATTTGATTTGTTTTTTTTTAAGTTTGAAAAATTTCAGAATTTTTAAAAACTTCAAACTTTTTGCAATTAAAAACGAACAAAATATAATTTAAAAAGACTTTCTGAAAAATTAGTTTTTCAAAGAAAAGTAAAGGCCATTTTAAGCTTAAGCTCAGCAGATATAAACACCTGTTTAAATTCAAACTCAAAACAACCAGAAATTACTATTAAAGAATAAATGAAACCCAAAACGAACAGAAATTACATAAACAATCATAGGAAAACATACAACAAGTAATAATATAAATCTATAAATAGATCTTAAAGCGAGTAATGCTTAGGTTGAATATGAAAATCAAGCTTAAAAGAAAAAAAAATATTTTGCTATTGAAGTATAAATAAAACTTAAAACAAACAGAAATTAAATAAACAATCAATGCAAACAAATATTCAATAGATTTTAATGTAAATGAATAAATAAATCTTAAAACGAGTGAAACTTAAATTGAATATGCAAATCATGCTTGAAACGAACAAAAATCACTACAAACAAGATTTTGGGTATCACCTCCTTCTCTCACTGTAAAAGTCTAAAACCTACTGCGTCATTGGTGCTTTACTGAAAACTACATGCCTCTTGAACAGTCTTGGAAAGTATAAACAACATCAAATTAAATATTTATATATAATGATATTAGTTGTTAAAAGATCCATCAGTTCAAGAATTTATTTCACTCTAATTTTATTTTTATTTTCAATGCTGTAAGAACTGGAAAAGAAAATATTTGTAATATAATTTGTTTTCAGTGACGCGCCAATGACGCAGTAGGCATTTGATTTTTATTTACAGTTAAGGAAGGGAGCAGTATCCAAACTCTTGTTTGTAGTGAAACTATATTCGTCTTGAACAATTTCAGATAGAACTAATAAATTAAACTGAATATTAGATGTATAATGATATTAATTTCTGAAAGCTCATCAGTTCAAAATTTTACTATAATTTTAATGTTTATTTTCAATATTAAGTACAAAAGAAAATATTTGTGATAAAATTGATTTTCAGCGCCAATGACGCAGTAGCCATCAAATGTTAAGGACTTTATTTATTTGGAATCAGCATAGAAAACCGTTCTGTTGATGTATTTTATATTTTCTTAGACTTTAGTTTACTACTAGCCCACTCCTTACTAACAGTTTGGTGCCACGAACTGTTTGATTAATCAATCAATTTAGTTAAATCACAAAAATAACAAAAACAAAGTAATTACGTCACCGTTCCCCACAAAAAGAAAAAAAAAGCTTCAATTACATAAAATTATAAATTACTCTATAAAACCCCCTTCTTTGGGTACGCTTTGAAGAGCAAAAATACAAAAAAAGAAAAAAAGTAAGCTCCAAGGAGAAAGAGTTTTACCTTTCAACAACCATTTGAGGCATCTGCACAAGCTCTTCAGGTGTCTTCCCTTGTTTTAAAGCTTGGTTAAGTTTCAGTATCTGGCCTCGCAAGACACTCATTTGCCTTTCAAACAAGACGCCATCAAACCCTTTATCCGTCTAAAAGAAAACAAAAGAAACTGATTCAATTTTTGGGTGCCACTTTCATTTAGATTCCTTAACTTTTAGAGGGTTTTTCTCCCCTTTTTAAAAGAAAAGGCAATTTTTTTCAGGCTCGTAACTTACGCTTTTGATAAGTAATAATAAACTTAGCGTGTCTTATATATGTGGAATCAGCATAAAGAGCCAATTCTTTTGATGTGTCTATTGATACAAAAACCCATTTTTGGGGTTTCAGCTACTACTGAGCCGAGTCGCACCTTACTTACACCGTCACTCTTCTACGTTCTAACTTCTAATCACTCTTCTACGTCCTTAACCTCCTTTGAGTTTCACGCTCAAGAAAATTCGTTAGAGCAATCCAAATGATAGGGGAAAAGATTCACACCGACTTTGGTCGCAACCATCTGCTGAAAACGTTTTCAACTTTTGATGACGCTCTATTATTTGTATTGAGCCTTCTAATTACATAATATACTTATCTGAAATTCAATACAGAGGAAGTAGTCTGAGAGTCACTTGTCTAATTGCTGAATCAAAACGCTATTTGTAACAATACAACTAAGCAGTTATTGTACCTCCAGATCAAAATACTTTTAGATGCCTTTCCAATGAAGTTTTTCGCTTTTTGGCTTGCTTATTTTATTTTTAGTACTATCTTTTCCATGAAAAAATTCATGGCTTCGTGCCGCTTGAAGCTTAGGACCTGGTATACCACTAGTCACCGATTTGATGGCCTCATGCCGCTATTTATCGCCTCATGTTTATGGCAATCATTTTTATGGCCTTGTGCCGCTTGAAACTTTGGACGTTGTATAGTCAATCATTTACTTAGATTTTCTCGTTACCATTGTTTCTGCTGAACTTCCTTTAAGGTCATACAGTACCTTAAACCTCATCTTGTGAACTTCAGCGTCAGCCGACCATCACAAAGGGCTTATTAGCGAGTTCTCCCAGGGAACTAGACATTATTGAGAGCTGTTGAGAATTTGTGGTTTGATTGTAAAGTTTGACTGAAAAGACAGTGAAATTCTACGTCCGTCTGTGAGCTTGTGAATCAAATTGGGTGACAGAACAGGTAACTCCCATAGTGACCAAATTGCTCAAATAGTGATTCATTTGAGCTGATTTTAGTGTTGTCCTAACAGGTATCCTAGAATATTCTTAGGGGCTGCCCTTTCCTAAACTTCAAAAAGAAAATTCTGCTCTATGTCATTGAAAAAGCAAAACTCGTACTTTCTCATGATGTAAGTTTCATTAAATCTGAATATCTCTATCTCCAGCACAAAACGTGAAAAGTTAAATAGTTTCTCTAAGATTTCTGGTTAAGTAGGTGTCGCCTTTTAGTTTTCTGCCATTTACTCGAATCTCTTATTCAAGCTCTACAAATTATAGCAAAACTGCCCAATCAATTCTAAATAGTTTGACACAAAAATTAAAATTTGTTATAATTGGCGAGATAGGGTGATTCTTTAAGCTACCGTATCGCCTAAAAAAATCGAAAGATGCATTTCCAGGGTATCTGCAAGATAATTTTTATTTTTTGTAACCCACGTTGTGAATAAGATTTCGTTTATGTATAAAACATTATACTAAACTAGTTTTAAGTTATTTGTTTCTGTTATTGCTAAAAGTCGTTTTTATTTTTCTAGAGTCACACCCAGGCGTCGCAAAGGACATATTTGCAACGCATTCACAAGAGCGGGTACCCGCTGCAAAAATCCCGTTCTTATTGGTGGCTTTTGTCACCGCCATGAAGATGGAGCATCAACTATCGGAACTACATCACCTTTACATTTTTAAATTATACTGTATTAACGTAGACTGATTTCTAGGCTATTCAAATTTATCATCATTAGGTGGTGGTTCTTATGCTCTTTTGCTAGCTTTTTTAATCTATATTTTTAGTTGTTAATGGCTTTGTTCGAACATCAGGTTTTTTTTTCTAAAACTCAATAGAAATCTAGAGCGAAACAGAAAATAAGTGTCATATTTCCTTGTTTTCTGAGTATTACGCATATCTTATATTTTGTAGGATTCAAATTAGTTATAGTTTTATACCTCTGAAATTCTTTAATTATCTTTAGTGCACATGTTAAGAGATGGGTCAAAGAATTGTGTTTCTCAATCTTATTATTTCATTTATGCTTCCCTGTCTTGTTTCTCAATTTCTGCTTCTGTAATTGTGTCATTCTGTTTTAGTAATTTTGTTGCTCTGTTTTGATAATTAGTTCTATTGTTCTTCAATTTTGTGGAAAGCGATAAGAGAAACAACGAATGTAAAACTGAATCAGTGCATCAGAATATAATAATTTGATCATAATAATGAAGTGATTTTACACGCCTGTTTTTTCTTTTTCGAAGTTATGTTTCTGGGATTAGAAATGACTAAGTTGTCCAACATTTACCGTTAAAAGTCGAAGTATATTTTACTTATTTCCGCAGTAAATTGAAACAGTGCTAATTCCAAGGAGTCTTATCAGCAAACGAAAAACGTTAGGTGTGGGGCTTGAATGCACAATTCTGTAACTAAGAGTCTTATTGATCACACTCTCTGCTAGTTGGGTTTTTACTCTTTTGGTGTTATCGTACATAAACACAAACGGGTTCTCTGAAGAGGTTGTATACATAGCCTATTATTACACAGGATAGTATAACCAAACTAATCTATTATGCAAGCTATAAAATTAGGTTCTAATAAGTATTTCTATTGAAAAATGGTTGGTTTACAGTCTTGACTAATTAATATATTTCCCAAAATTATTTTGTGTGTGTGGGTTTGTCCACCAAATTATTAGTTTTTTTTAATTCTTTGATTAATAAGGTTTTGTTATAACAATTTCTTGGTTTGTAGTTTTGAGGAAATTGCCAAATTTTCCTCAAAAATTGCTTCCGTTGAGGTGAAGTTTTTTTTTCTTAAATTTTCTGCTTACATACGTCTTTCAGTCCTAAAATGTATTTCTCTAAAAAGCTTTAATCTTTTTATCTACATTCCTTCTGTTATACCAAAAAAATTGCAAACCGTCCAATATGGTATTTCTGCATGTGTGCTTTGATTTATTGAATGTCAGATTTTTATTTTTTATATACTATCATTATCTTCGTATTATGTTGTGACTTACTAGAGAACAGTAGATTTTTACTCAGTTGATAGGGTGTAAGATGAAAAAAATAACATATATTTTTTACTCAAACTAAAGTATCTGTCATAAAAAAACACTTCCTGATTTTTCGGCTTAGTGTCCCAGCAAAAAAAAGACTAATCATTCCATATTGGTATCTCCACTTACCCGCCCCCCCCCCCCTTGAACAAAAAATTCCTGGAAGTTCTATCTTGAATTCCCAACACTGAGACAAAACAAGACGGAGATACCAAAAGAATGTATAAAATTTATCCCAGTTAAACTTTCTGACCGCCAATTGAGAAATTGCCGCTTGGCTTTGGGCTACAGATACCAGTTGAATAGCGCCACACAGTTTTAGAGCTGATCATTAGAGATTGGCTGAGAGTTTCCAACATATAGTGGGATATAGTCTAAATCCACCAGTTATATAGTCTAAATAGAAATGGGGAACATTTGCTTTTAAGCGCCCAGCATAGTATGACTCTTGTTTCTTTCATTCTGGGAAGGTCTAACTCAGTAAGGCTAAACACTGTAACTCAGTAAAGGCCCCCTATAGTTACCTTTTCAAATGAAGTTCCAGATGAATTTGATCGTTCCAGTGGAAATTGAGGGAAGTCGATTATGCAAAGTATTTGCTGTAATAATTTAACAGAATTTATTATTTTCATAATAAGCTAGCAAAAATCATTTTTTTTTAAATGTTCCTTCTTGTACTTTGTGCACAAGTCATTGTTGCCATACACTACATTTTAGAAATATTTTTGACAGATTCAAAATATTTGTTTTCCATTTTATCGTAGCTGTATCTTTTGATTTGGTTTATCTATAGTTCGCTAGAAGTTTGTAATAGAAACATCTCTAAAGAATGGTGATATTTTGAACTTTAAAATATGTGTTTTTGCATGGTATTGTGAATAAATTGCATTCTTAAAAATGTACCTATTTATTTCAAGTCAAAGTTGAATGACGGTCTTTTGCTATCAAAGAATGTAGCCGTGTGATAATGGTTTTCTTAATCCCCTTCTTTCTTGACGTAATTAGGGTCCTGCGGATTCTACTGCTTACTTTCCTTGTCTTGATTCATGTATGACAATTAAAGTAGACCACGCCTTCCTCTTCTTCATTCGCCTCATTATTGCTTTTAAACTCATATTAGTATGGCAAAAATTGGCGTAACAAAGGTCGTAAGGACTTTACGCTTTAGGAGGCTTATAGCGCATACACAAACTGAAGAAAGCAGGTTTTAACTTGTACATTTTATCTATGAGACCATTAGAAGAAATAACGCCTCACTTTTCCTTTATTAGTCTTTTATTATTTACATCGTCAAGGGATCAAGTCTTGCTTGGTTAAGCGAATTCTAGACAAAAAACGGTGCCCATCGTACTCCCCCCAGCGTAGTATCCCCTACCCTTGCGAAAATGCATTCTCCCCATATTCTGGCTCGTAGAAGAAGAAAAAATGTGGACTTTTTCTAGATTTAGTTTTACTGACATTTACTTTAGTTTTTTGCCTAGTTAATTCATGAAACGGTGCCCTGAATTATATATAGGAAAAACCAACTTACTTTACTTAAAATCCAGTCTGAAAAGCAATATTTTTGGTTGAATCAAACAGTTCGTGGTAACGAGTAAGAAACGACAAGCCTCAATAGTAACCAAACCCCTAAAAAGCAGAATTTTGATAGCTTTAGATATATCGAAAGGTTCAACTTATTATGCTGATTCCAAAAAATATAAGTTTAATTAAGTTTGGTATTACCCGTCAAAGACTACGAGCCTGAGACAATTTGCCTGTTGACTCGGTGGTACTGAGTTAAGGTTTGGGTTGCTTGGCTAGAGTGCAGTGGTGCTATTATTGAGAGGTGTTTGAGTGGAAGGGACGTTGGGACTGGGGTTCAGCAGCTTCTGGAAGTGGTACTGCCATCTTGCGATTATGTCATCTTTTCTTGACAGAAGCGTTCCATCTTCGCCCCTCGCTCCAGTTGAGATCTTTTTACTTTTTCCAGTTGCTTCTTTTAGTAGTTGGTAAAGCTTTCTGGTATCTGAATCACTAGCAGCCTTCTGCATATCTGCTCTCACGTGGTCCCAGTAGCGTTGTCTGTCAAGGCGGGTGGATTTACGGCATTCTTTTCTCATTGGTTTGAACACTGTGGACTTGGTATTTCCGGTCAGTTGTTTCTGGATTAATAGCTTGATGGTGTCTCCTGAGTTCCACTTCCGATTCAGCCTGCCAAGGACTTTTTTTTAGAGGCGTCTGTTATAGTGTCTCTGATCTTCTTCCACTCGTCTTCTATGTTTATGGTGGTTTGTTTGTTATCGTCGTCCGAGGACAAGATGTTAAAACGGTTAGATAATTCCAAGCGGAACTCTTCTGTGACTGCTTTATCATGAAGACGTGCTACATCATATCTCGGAGGAGGGTGCGTTTGTTTCCTGGAGGCGAGCTTTATGGTCAGGGAAGCTTTTAGCAGCATATGATCGAAGCCGTTCTTCGCTCCTGTGTCGGCTCCACGGTAGGCTCTGCAGTTCTGTTTAGAGCTTCGCCATCAGGAGGATATTAGCAAGTAATCCACCCGGGATTGGGCTCTTCCATCTCGAGAGTGCCAGGTATATATATATATATATATATATATATATATATATATATATATATATATATATATATATATATATATATATATATATATATATATATATATATATATATATATATATATATATATATATATATATATATATATATATATATATATATATATATATATATAGTTCTAGCCTCTAGAACTCAATGTCTAGGATTCTCGATTACAGCCAATCAGAATGTGTCAAGATCAACTATTTTCATCATTTTTGTTTACATTTGTAAACTGAAATTTAATTTTTGTTTTCTTATTAATTGTTTTTTCATTTTAGGCAAATATACAACACCATACATAATAATGAAGCACACTAAGGCAATTGTTTTGCTTATCTCATCCATCAGCTTTTGACGGTAAAAATAGGGATTATAATATTTGAAAGTTTTGTCCGCATAAGCTCTGTTGATTGGCTAGAAATGACAATTTGAAACTAAATTTGTAGTTTTAGCTAATCACCGAATTTTACATGTGAACGGGCGTTGCCTAGACATTGGATTCTGGCTAGACACGTGTCTAGACATGGGATTCTAGCTAGACACGCTTCTGAACGCCGCTTAAGAAGCTTTAAAAGTAAGTATATAAGATGCTGGCTAACTTTTAGGCCGGATTTAGTAGGCTTGAGTATGGGTGCCAATAAGGGGGCGCCAGCCCCCCATAGCTGAATGACGGTGTTATATTTGTATTAATTTAAAAAAAACTTTCCACAGAATAAGTTTTCAAAGAAAAGTAATGAGCCCTATCAAGCCAAAAATGGGCAGAAATAAAGTCAGATAATCTTTCAAGCGTAAAATTACCACAAATCTATCAACAATTAAATGAAACTCAAAGCAAACAGAAATTATAATAGGCTAAATAGCCAAGTCAAACTCAAAACAAGCAAAAATTAACATTGCTAGGGCTGAAAACCCCCATGCCTTCTCAAGACCAGAACATAACTTACGCTTTACTGAAAAGAAAAAAAAAATGACCATGGATTGTCAGTTATTCTGCCCGTTTTTGGCTTAATGAAGCTCTACTTTTCTTTGAAAAGATTCTTTTGTGGAAAAAGTTTTTTAGATGAATTTCTGTTCATTTTTTATTGACAAAGTCATTTTCATGAAAAAAAAGGTACTCTTAAGCGGCGTTCACAAGCATGTCTAGCTAGAATCCCATGTATAGACACGTGTCTAGCCAGAATCCAATCTCTAGGCAACGACCGTTCACATGTAAAATTCGGTACTTAGCTTAAACTACAAATTTAGTTTCAAATTGTCTTTTCTAGCCAATCAACAGAGCTTATGCGGTCAAAACTTTCAAATATTATAATCCCTGTTTTTACTGTCACAAGCTAATGGATGAGACAATCAAAAAAATTTACTCAGTTTGCTTTACTATTTTGTCTGGTTGATCACATTTTCATAAAATGAAAAAAAAAACAATTAATGTGAAAACAAAAATTAAGTATAAGTTTACAACTAAAGGCAAAAATGAAAATATTAGTGATTATCGGTAAAGTTTGATTGATTGTAATTAAAAAACCTATACGTGGAGTTCGCGAGTCTAGAACTAACTGTCTAGACTAGCACCTTGTGTTGCCAGATGTACTTGTTTTCTGCCCCGTGGGCTTGTTTTAGCTGTCAGGGGCGGGCTGAACTTTGGAGTGAGCGTGAGGGCCGTGGGGCGGGAAAGTGGGCTTTTTTGTACAAATATAGAATTATTTTGACTAAAAGTTTGGAACCAGACAAAAATTTCAAAATCATGGTGGCTCAGCTTTGGTTAGGCATTAAAAAGACAAGAGCCCTTCCTTCGTACGTTAAACACTTTCTATTCTGAAACGCTTCTCCATTAGGAATTTATTTCTGCATGGGTAAGATGGCTCTGCGTTAGGAGTCTTACAAGTTACAAGGAATTTTATTGCTGCAATAAGCTGCAATAATTGCTGCATTAAGGCAAGACTTGAATTTTATGCAGATCTATCCTTTTTTATATATTTGACAGATCTGGCCCAATCTTTTTGTGGCCTAGGTTTAGTCTAGGATTGGGGTTGTTGCTAGAAAATCATGTCAAGAAAACAATTTATGGTGCTTTCACATTGCTACGTCATGCCTTTCACACTGCCTTATGCGTCTTATGTAACCTTTCACATCAAGAAGTTACGTTATGTTTTGGTCGTTATGTTCTCTTACGTTCGACGTAACGTAGGATTTTTACATAGCATAACGAACATAGAAAATAGAAGTCGGGCTCTATTTTTACGTTACGTTACGCAAAAGTTTCAAGCTTTGTGGGATAAATGGACTCCCTTGATGAAAAAATAATTGACTTTGTCAAACAACGTCCTTTTTTGTACGATAAAAAGTTACCGAAATAGAATCTGATAAAGAGATTGAACGTACTTTCATTATTTATTCCCCAGAAGATTTATTACAGGAAAGTTGCGATCCAGGGTCTGCTAACTTGTCGAAAGAGGAGAACCTACCAAAGGAATTCCCAGTATCACCTGGTCCTGTTCCTAATGTTAAGAGAAAGAGATCAGGAGTCAGTACTTCTTCTAAAGTGAAGGAAGACAGCAGTGAGCTAGAGGAAACCCTGAAGAACTACCTTGTTGAAAAAATGTCTTCAAAGAGAAAGAAAGATGACACAAGTGGTCCCACTTCAGATCCAGATTTCATGTTCCTTCAGTCGATCTTACCCCATTTCAAGCAAGTGGCGCAGGAAGACAAACTGGACTGTCAACTTGAGATTCTGAGTATCATCAGGAATTATAGAAAGAAAAATACATTGCATACAGAATGAGCTTCTTTTGTAATTGAAGTTACCTTTTTCATATATATTTTTGTAAACGAGATTGAAATAATGTTAATAACCTTTCTGAGGGTACAAGCACCAGAAATGATAAATATGGCTGCAACTGGCACTATTCCTTTTTAAAATGAACAGAGGTGGATTGAAATGCTTAACCCTGATGCTTTTCAATTCTATTTCATAGAGAACAAATTTACTTACTATGAAAGGAAGGTAGATTTCAAATATATCTAGCTAAGATACACAGTTGTTTAGTAGAAGAGCAAGTATTGAAACACCAGTAAATTGCACAGAGTGAAATGATAAAAAGGATAAAGCTTCAAAGTGAAGTTACTATCAAAGTTAAATCGAGGTGTGAAGCAAAACAAGAAGCTCTGAATCATTCCATACTCAAAATCAAAACGTAAATTCATAAGCCGGGGGGTTTTTGGGGGGGGGGGGCAGCCACCCCCCAATAATGTGGAGAAACAAATATTATATATCCCATGCTCCTTGACTATCTGGATAGACCCCTCTTGTCCCCCCGCCCCAACAAAAAAACTTGAGTTCATAATTGCTGTGAAATGTAAACATTAATTGCTTTATGATACAAAACATGATATTGGTATTAGCATTGTTAATACTTGGCATTATAGGGAGGAGGCTAATCTACCATTGTTCCTTAAGGCTAAAGCTTCCATTCATTTTCAGGAACATTCAAGGGGTTTTCAGTTTTCTTAAGAGGTTTTACACTGCTAACTGACAGAAATGTAAGTAAATTGTTTACACTTTTTGCTATCTTGAAAAGGGGTTAGGTTAGGAAAATTAAACTTTCAGTTATGAATCCAGGGCCAAAACCATACTTTGGAAAGGTATTACCAAGCTTCCACATTAACGATCTTATGATTTCTAAGTCTTGGATTCTAAGTCAGGGGAAAAAAGAAAACACTAAGACCATAACATCCTTCCTTTATAAAGTACAATACACTTTAATGATTAACCTACATTACCATAGTTTTTTCCCATAAATTGGACAAAATCAAATATAATTTAGCCCAGGAATTTGGCCTTTTTGCGCCCCCCCCAATCAATTGATGGAATAAAATTCTACTTTAGCTCCTTTTGGCTATCGTGAAAATGAGCTCGGTGCGGAAACTGAAATTTTGAAGGATGGATGGATCTACAGGCTGATGTAAGTCCCAGGAGGGTATTTTGGAGTACCTACCTTTACTCCTTCTCTCTCTAGAGGGTTCTAAAATTTGCCTACATGACAGGTCTATACTTATTGAACTTTAGACAAGACAACATTTTACCTTAATCAACTTGAGATTCTGAGTATCATCAGGAATTATAGAAAGAAAAATACATTGCATACAGAATGAGCTTCTTTTGTAATTGAAGTTACCTTTTTCATATATATTTTTGTAAACGAGATTGAAATAATGTTAATAACCTTTCTGAGATTATTCTTTGCTTTAATTCTTTGTTGCAGTCATCCATAAACAGTTTACAAAATTAATTAAAGGAAAAAAAAAGTAAAATATCGGGACTAATCAAAATGAGCCTTGAAATGCCCTCTGCATTTGTCCTCTCACTGAACCAGCTTCAGTCATGAAATAGTCTGCCAACTTGTCTCGTAGGTTTCGGGTAGGTCTTGAGCTGTGGTTGCTAGTGGCCAGGCGTATATCTCCCAAGCCATCAGATGATGCTGAAGAGCTACCTTCAGGAGTGACACCTCTATTGACAATAAGGAAATTGTGAAGGCAGATTGCTGTCAGCACAATTTGACAAACTTTTCTCTCTGGGCTATTATCTCTGTTCTAAATATGCGAAATCTTTGTGATAGAAGCCCAAAACTGTTTTCTATTATCCTCCTGACCGAGTTTAATCGATAATTAAATATCCTCTGTTGATCATTCAGTTTTTTGCCAGGATATGCTCTCATTATGTATGGTTTCAGTGGAAACGCTTCATCACCAATCAAGAAGTGGGGAAAAGCTATATCTGAGCCTGGTAGCAATTTGTTTGCAGGAAACTGTATGCTTCCGTTTTCAATGGCTTTTCCCAAATCTGATCTTGCAAATATGCCACCATCGCTTTCACTGCCATAGGCGCCTACATCAGTAAAGCTGAATTTATAACTGGCATCACAGACAGCCAGTAGTACAAGGCTATGGAAACCTTTGTAGTTGAAGTCCAGAGATCCACCTTCGTTTGGACACTGCATCCTTATGTGCTTCCCATCTATTGCACCTACACAATTTGGAATTTTGTATTTCTTCAGAAAATCGTCTGCAATTTTTTCCATTTGACTTGTTGAGGGTGGTTGCAGGTAAGTTGGTGACAGACTATCAAAAACAGCCTTTAAAGTTTCACTTAGAATTCCACTAACTGTAGAGATTCCCAGACGGAAGTCGTAATGCAATGAAGTCATGGAGGCTCCTGTTGCCAGGTACCTCAAAGTTAGTGCCAGCTTGACTTCAGGAGAAATAGCTCTTCGAAAGTTTGTATCCTGCTTCCGAATTTTATCTTTGACTTGCTCAAATATGTCAAGGTATTCACTTCTTGAAAAACGGGTAAAATTAAAAAACTTTTCTTCATCATCACACAGAATCATGTCTTGTAGAAGGTTCAACTGTCCAAATGCATCTCTGTTTTCAGATTTAAAAATAGGTCTGACCCAATAGTCTCTTTTCTTTTTCTTCTTTGGGCTTTTTCCTTTTACACACAAAAGAGCTGCAGAAAGCATCAAAATTTCATCATCAGAGCTGCTTGAGTCTTCACCGTTCCACATATTGCTAGTTCAAAAAAAACCGCCACTGCTGCTGCTGATAGTGACGAAATTATGGATTTTTATGTAGAGGCTTATGGGTTTGTATGTGAAAGTGGACGTAATAGTGTGAAAAGGGCTCCATAACTTAAGAGACGTAACGTAACTTAACGACATAACGTAATTTCTTACGTAGCAATGTGAAAGCACCTATACTTTGAAATATGCATAGGCCTATTTCCCTACTTGTAATGGTACTACTTGTAATAGGCTAGTATATACCTAGAGAAGGAAACATGTTAAGAAAACAATTCATACTTGATAATTAATATACAGAAATAATTGTTGCTGATATATTGCTTGTAGCCCTGCTATACAATACCCCAAGGCCATCTCTCTTAATTTGCAAATACACGGCTGATATTTATCCATTGTAACAGTAAGTTTAACCAACTATTATAAAACAAAACCAGAAAAACAAGTTACTGATGGGAGTCAGAATGCATTAGAAATATCTAATTTGGGTTATATATTTGCACATTAGGGGAAGGAGTTAGGGATAAAGTATAGCTGAGATACATGCAATTTGTGTTGTCTACAATTATTCTGCATATTATACATTGTTTTCTTAACATGTTTCCTTCTCTACATGTCCTTCTCTAGACTGTTGTAATTAACACTTTTGAACTGCAAGTTTATTATACTTCACCCCCCCCCCCTAATGTGCAAATATACATGGGTGCCCATAGGCTGAATTATAGGGAGACTTACCTGGTCTAATTGGTACTTCCAGTGCTGTTTAATTAAAATCTCAAGACAAAATATCATAGGTAGCACAGATTGTACTGCCTAAGTAAAGAGCGATGTGGGTACAATATATTGTTTTGTTTTTTAGACCAGGGTACTTCTTATAGAAAGAAATGTCACAGGAACTTCAAAAAGAGCTCATGGAGGGCAACCAGCTCCCCCTCTCCCACGTCAATCACTTCCCCAAACACCTCCAATCAAAATTTTGAGATAGCCATTTTGTTCAGCATAGTTTAAAGGTCCAGAAATTATGACTTTGGGAATGCCCCCTCCACAACCCTCAGAGCAATAGTCCAAAGAGAATATAACAACATACTCAGTAATCAAATACAAGAAATATTTAGGCAGACATTGAACTAAATCAAAACAAAATATGAGCTTGTGGACTTTCAAAAAGGTGACAAAAATATCTCAAGAACAACTTATATTAATAAGTTAGATCTTTAAGAGTACATTGTGGGGGATTTTGAACTAGCCAGAAGGCACTATGTGTATACTTTTAGTACTACAATTACAGTTACTGGAAGGTGCCCCCCCCTTCTTCCCCCTTATGGGCGCCCATGCAAATATATAGTCTGAATTATATATGGTAAAATTGTGAAAAATATGGCAAAAACCCTCAGAGCAATAGTCCAAAGAGAATATAACACCATCCTCAGGAATCAAACACAAGAAATATTTAGGCAGATATTGAACTAAATCAAAACAAAATATGAGCATGTGGACTTTCAAAAAGGTGACAAAGCAATATCTCAAAAAAAAGTTATATTAATAAGTTAGATCTTTAAGAGCACATTGTGGGGGATTTTGAAATAGCCAGAAGGCACTATGTGTATACTTTTAGTGCTACAACTACAGTTACTGTAACTAATGATGCTAAGGGTAGTAAGGTGAAAGTGTCCCCCCCCCTTGGTCCCCCGTATGGGTACCAATGCAAATAGATAGTCTTAATTAGATATGGTAAAATTCTAGACAAGCTATTTTTTGCTATCTTGGGAAGGGGTTAGGTTACAAAATGAAGCTTTCTGGGATGGGTTTACAGATTAAAGTATGTACTTGAAAGATATTTTGATGTAGCCAACCTATCTCTACACCTTTCCCCAATAGAGTGAAATGACCTTTGATGACCTTTAAAAACCTTTGTTTTATAAAAGTGAAACCATGCAGAATAGATCTTCTGCTTGAAAAAAAAGTAAAAAAAATGTGTTTTCAGCTTTACAACTTTGCTCAATCCTAATTTGTGAAGTTTCAAAGATCTGGAAATACATTTCCTAAATTTAGGAAAAAAACCCTTGATGAGGCTTAAAATTCTACTCTAATAACAGGAATTGGATTTTCAAAATAAAACCAAAGAGAAAGAAACTCAAAATTAAGATATAATATTGTTTTATCAATATTCAAAGACTTAGAAATCAGAAGGGGTTTAACATAGTAGAATGGCAATACCTTCCTAGAGCTTGTTTTTTACCCTGGATTCATCACTGAAAGTTTTGTTTTCCTAACCTAACTCTTCCAAGATATAAAAAAGTAGCTTGTCTAGGATTTTACCTTACATATTTCTTGCTCATTTTAATACTCACTCTTGTCTTAACAATCTGTACAAAAATTGAATCAATAATGACAAAATCAAGAAACATAAAATGTATTGGAAGGATAGAATTCGGCATCGGATAGCCTATTTTTTAAACAATGGGGGTGGGGGGAGGGAGTAAAGTTGAAGAACAATCAAAATATTTTATCAATCAGTATTTAATTTGCAAGGTTTCACAAGCATTGTTCAAGGTCATTAAAGATCAGTGCCTTCTAAAGGGAGAAGGAGGTGAAGGTAAGTATTTCAAAATGTTTTCCTAAGAGATTATTATTTGTTATCTTGATGCATTCTTGAAAGATTCTTTCACCTGACTCAAATATTTTCCAAGACAGCAAAAAGCCACTAGACTAGAAATCAAGGTCTTTTAGTGTTAAATCAGAGCTACTGAATAAGAAACATATAAAGAAAACAATTCTCACTTAAAAGTACGGAGAAAAATTGTAGTTAAGCTATTTTGAAGGCACTTCCAGTATAATTTACCCCTTCCCCTAATCTGCAAGTATATAGCCCTACTCATATATATCCCACGCATTTTGCCATGCATCACTCTTGTTTAAACCCTTGTTTTCTTTAAATTAAATAAATATTGATGAAGTCAAGAAACAGAAAAACAGATGGGAAATATACAATTTTGGCAATGCAGTTGCACATTAGAGGGGTGGGATAAAGTATAGTGGAAGCAAATTAAAAATATTTAACTACTTTTTTTTCATATTGTAAAGGAACAATTGCTATCTTAAAAATGCTTCCTTCTGAATAGCCCTAAATATAGGGTAATACTAAATCAAGTAGTGTGTTCACCCATCCATGTATCAACTATTGAATTGTATACATCATTTACCTAAGTTTATTGACCTGCCAAAACCATTTGATCTATATCTGATTGTAGAAGACTTTCAGATATAGTACATATCAAACATTATTTAAACAGAATTATGACTAAACTTGATAATATGATTAATAAAACCATGTTGTATGTTTTAAAGAAATAATTATGTGGTTTGAGTGTTTTTGTTGTCCTGTATCAACATATGTCCTAGGCCTATATATGCAACTATGAGAGTTGAAGGAGACATTTTTTAAGTAAAACAAGTATTACAATTAGAAAGAATAAAAGGTATTTATTAGTGTTCCCCTTGTCCCTAGTTCTGATATGGAATCTTATATGTATTTACCAAATGTACCATTCAATTCTTTCCAGTGGTATTTCCAAGTATAAAAATTGCACCCCAACCTTCTAATGGTTGTCAGGTAGTGGTTGCATTCCATGGTGGTTTCACAGTTGATGATGATCAATTTTGGCTAGAATATCTTCCATATTGCCTCAGTCCTTCCCATCACTAATTTCTGTTCTTCATTTATAAAATGATTAGTTATTTTAGTTCTAGTCAGGAGTTGGGTTATAAATGGGCTGAACACAATAAGCCTTAACTAAATTACCGATCTAGTTGATCTAGATAATATCCTAGCCTCCTTTGAGTCTTAAATCCCTTAGTGCCTTATGGATCTAAGTGCCTTTCTTTTGTTTTTGTTTTTTATCTGTATGTATTATTTCATCTTGGGATTACGAAGGCTTTTGTATTAACTCCGTTCTCACGTTTTTTTTAGGCCTGACTTTAATCATAAAGTTATCTTTAAATATTGTGTTGCAACTGTACCAAATAACGTATACCAAAAATTTTTATGCGATAATAGACCAAAGATATTTGGCTTGTGGTTGGAATAAGTCTTTGGCTTGTGGTTGTTACTAGCGTATTCATTGGAATAAGTCATATCTAATTCTAAAATTCTTCTTCTTCTATTTAACAGCAGGCGGGCTTTTCAGTATAACTTTTAAGCCCTTTTCCTTTTGCTTCACTCTATGGGCTACAGAGCTACTGGCTCGATTGCCTCATATTTATTAGATATATTCAGATATCATTCAACAGATCTTTCGACTCTAGGAGTTCAAATATAAGATGATAGATGTCGATTTCTATGCTCTGTGTGCAGGTATAGTTGGCTAGGCTCTTGGCTGATAGTGGGATTTTGTGGTGTTTGAAGTATTTTAACAGTTTACAAAGCAAGGTATGTTGTGCAGACGTCAGCATATTACATTCAAATAGGCAATGGTCAATTGTTTCATTATTCATATTACAATGCCTGCAAAGAGGGGACAGGGGAATTGAACCACTTGAATTAGAAAGCTTATATGAGAATGCAAGGAAATTTAGTCCATTTGTTCCAGAACGAATTCTATGATAAATTTTAGAAAGATACTTATTGGGAAAGGGGGAAAGGATAGGATTAATCTTATTAAAATTAATATCTGATAGCCTCCATCGGTAAATATCTCTAATTGGGATTGGTCTCCCACTTGGCTGGTCAATATTTATAGCATTTTTTGCTATTTCATCATCCTCATGATTACCACTTATGCCAGAGTGGCTAGGAATGTACTGAAAGTAAGTTTGTATGCCACTTGAAGCAAGATTATCAATAATACTGTGACAATGACAAGTGTCAATGTCCAAATTATATTGAGGAGCTGAGGCCAGCAACTCAAGGCTTGATAAAGAGTAGGAATAGATGATAATATTATTTGAATTTTCAATCAAAGGCTGGTTTTGCTTAAGGTGTTCTAATGCCATGATTATGGCATTTAACTCAACAGACATTATAGATAAATTATTAAATAATCTCTTGCCCATTGCAATTTTCAGGTGAGGAAGAAAAACACCACTTGCAACCTTTTCATTCATTTTTGACCCATCAACAAATATTTGGAAGTGATTTTTATAAGTAATTGTATTAAGTTCTGCAAATTTTTTCTAGACAAAAGCAATGGGGGTTAAATCTTTATTCCAATTTGAAAATTTAGTATTTATTATGGGAAATGACCAATTCCATGGAGGGGATTGAGGGAAAGTAAGTGCAATAGACTTTGCTGGTAAAGGGAACTTCTTTTGAATATTGGCATACTCATCTGCAATACCTCTATACATGGCTGGATTTCTTAACCAATTATGTAATGTGTGTGAGCTATTTGATTCAATTTTTGTAAGATGTTTTATCAAGAGAAAGCTACGTCTCTCCCTTATTGTTGTTAATCCACTCTCCATAAGCAGAAACTTGGTGCTTGTGGGTTTCCTAAGACCAAATATGAGACGTATTATATCATTTTGTGTTGTTTCAATTTTTTGCTTCTGGGTCTTTGCACATGCACCATAGACATTGAGACCATAGTCAATAATTAAATCTTTATCTTTATTTGGCATACTCATCTGCAATGCCTCTATACATGGCTGGATTTCTTAACCAATTGTGTAGGGTGTGTGAGCTATTTGATTCAATTTTTGTAAGATATTTTGTCAAGAGAAAGCTACGTCTCTCCCTTATTGTTGTTAATCCACTCTCCATGAGCAGAAACTTGGTGCTTGTGGGTTTCCTAAGACCAAATAGTAGACGTATTATATTATTTTGTGTTGTTTCAACTTTTTGCATCTGGGTCTTTGCACATGCACCATAGACGATGAGCCCATAGTCAATATGGGGTCTTATATGTGATTTATAAAACTGAAGTAAGGTTTTCTCCTTACAGCCCCAGGGTGTGGAAAGAAGTCTTTAGTATATTTGTTTTTCTATAGCATTTTTTTATTGTGTTTGAAATGTGGAGGTGGAAATTAAGTTTTTCGTCAAGCATGAGACCTAGGTAATTAATATGATTATCTTCTGGAATACTTGTTTATTTAGACTTAGTTTTGCATTAACATTGTTTCGCTTCCGGTGAAATTCGATTACTTTTGACTTGGTGGGTGCAATGGGTAAATCTGAATGTTGAGAGAATTTTTCAAACTGGAAAAGTGACTTTTGTAGATTTGACTGTGCTATCTGAAAGGTGTTGCCAAATGACCATAGCACCAGATCATCAGCATATTGTAGATTCGTGTGGGGTAGGTTCATGTCCCAGAGATATAGGGCAAATAGGAGGCAACTGAGGACTGCTCCCTGAGGTAGGCCTTTGGTTATTGTCTTTTGGGGTGAAGAGGCTGAACCAACACAAACGATGAAACTTCGCACTTCTATGAAAGATTTAATAAAAGATACTAGCTTAGGGGATACTCCAAGGTTTGCAAGTTTGTTTAAAAGGATTTGGTGGTTCACGTTGTCATATGCCCCTTCAAAATCTAGGAAAGCTGCTACTAGGACATTATTTTTTGAGAAAGATTCATTTATTGCATTTGTTAGCAAAATGAAAGTATCTGTTGAGGAGTGGTGTGTCCTGAATCCAGTTTGAGTGTGAGGGATCATATTATTTTTCCCAACAAACCAGAGGAGTCTGTGATATATCATTTTCTCCATTATTTTCCCCATCACAGGAGTAATCATTATGGGCCTATACGACTCATTGTTATCTTATGGTTTATTTTTATTTAGAATTGGACGGAGGGACAAATATTTCGATACATTGGGGAACATGGAAGATGACCAAGTGTAATTACAACAAATTAGTATTTGTTTTTTGTATGAAGGGGTTAGATTTTTAATCCATATAGGGTGTATATTGTCGTAGCTGCCGCTAGTTTTGGTTTTAATATGATGTATCGCATCATTCATTTCCTGGATTGAGAATGGATAACATATATACTTGGTTTCCGAGTGTTTATTGTAATGTGGATTCAAAAAATTTGGGGAAAGTGTGCTCCGATAATTTGGTGTTAGCTCATAAACAAAGAGTTGCAAGAATGCCGGCTTTTCAGTTATTATTGTCGTAGTAGGAATTACTATGCATAAGTTCATACAGGGTTGCCACCGTCAGTAGGATTTTACTAGATCTAGTAAAAAAAAAATCTAGTAAATTTAGAGGATCTAGTAAATTTCCCGAAATCTAGTAGAAACTAGTAAAAAGTCATGACTTATCGTAAACAAAACTTTTTTTATTTTCCATGAATTAAGGGATAAAAATTATCGAAAACATATGACAAATTTACAGTTTTTGCTTGTTTTTACAATTTACAATTTTTTTTGTCTGTCTCAGAGACAGAGCTGGAGTCACCTATTTTCATCAGCAAACCCTTCACTTCCGTCGTCTAAAGGTCGACAAAAACAGCTTTCTGTGTATCAAATCTTTAATGACACTTGGGTTTGTGATGATTGGGAATCTATTGGAATCAAAACAAAAGCCAACCACCCAAGGTGATTAGGTGAATCTCCTCAGTTTGAAAATTTTTATTGAGTAAAAGGAGCCTGCTGAGAGAAATTAAAAGTAAGTAGAAATGTAACATTAATTTTTTTTTTGAGCATTTAGTAAAAACAGATGCGATCTAGTAAATTTTTTCTCTCCGATTTAGTAAATTCTTCCATGTCAGGGTGGCAACCCTGAGCTCATACAGGAGTGGGTTAGGGGAAGTCTTTTTCCCACAGATGTGGCTTATGACTTTATGTATAATTGGCTCATGTGTTTCTCTGGAGAGATTATCTGCAAAATTATTCCAGTATTTATATTTAGCATCTATTATAGTCCTTTTTAGATTAGATTCTGCTTGTAATTTTTTTAAATATGTAGTAGTTGATGGGTTTTTTATGAATTCTGTCCTAGCTGCCTTTTTTATTCTCCATTTATTTAGGCACTCATTTGTCCACCATGCTTTAGGAATTTGTTTAGGGAATGTTTTCCTTGGTGTTGTCCTGGGGATAGCATGATTAGCTGTATTTATTAGTAAAGATTTCAAGGCTTCAGCATGTCTGCCAACTGTCGTCTTAGAAATGCATGAAATTTGGCTGAAACTTGTAATTTCATTATTTAGCTAGTTTTGGACATAGACCAATTTGCTTTAGTGTTGATGTATTTGGAGGTATGAGATAAAGTTTCAGCAGGTTCATTTAGGGAGCAAACTATAGCAAAGTGGTCAGTACATAGACTATCAGTTTTATTTATGTAAATTTTATTCAACAAATTTAATGACACAATTTGTAGATCAATTGTGGAGAATCTGCCACTTTTGGGGTTGAAATATGTATTCAGGTTTGGAGGGGTAGCAACAGCTAATTCATTATTATTTGAAGTCATTTGCTCAATGAATTTACCAGCTTTATTTGATGGTTTATTCCCCCACAAAAGGCCGTGGGCATTGAAATCTCCACAAATAATGATATTTTTTAACATATTAGAATTATTTATATAATTAAAGAAATCCTTGGCATCTGTAGTTTGGCCATTAGGGTTATAAAAGCTTATTATGTAGGTTTTTAAATTATTCAGTCAAACACTGATACCAATTGCATCAACATCATTTGCAAAATCTGGGAAATTGATGCCACAAAATTTTATATTTTTTTTTAACTAATAAAGCTACCCCACCTCCTTTTCTCTCTGAAGATCTATCCTTTCTGAGGATAGTATATCCCAGAGACTTAATTTGTTGATTTTGGGTTAAATTAGTTTTCTGGAGGCAAGCAATATTAATGGAATTATTATTCATAAAAGATATTAGTTCATTTAGCTTATTTTCTGTGAGTGATCTTACATTCCATTGGAGTATTGATATATGTTGTGTTATTGATTTATTCTTCATATGACTGTGTATCAATGTTCAGCTTTGTTAAAAGTAAAGCAAGATCTTTTTTTGCTTAATTGAGCATATCATCTGGGATGTAGATTTTTGCCAATTCTGCAATGATTTTTGTTTTTTGTAGTTGATGTATGTTCATGGCTTGAACTGCATTACAGTTTAGAATGAATAAGCATATATTTGGGGATTGTATTTTTGGCTGTGCCCCCTATTTTTCGGTTAAGGGATTAATTCCTGGTAGTGTTTCTGGTTTGTTTCTTCTTGGGAGGGGGGGCCAGGCTGACCTCATCTCACCGGGCATGGAGGCTTGTTGGCTTGGCGATTCCTTCTGATAGGGATTTGAGCTAGGGGGCTTAGAAGATGGTGTTTTATATGGGGTGCTGGATGCATTGGGGGCGTTTGACTGGGGGGATTTGGTTGGTTTCATTGCAGGCTTTATTTGGTATTGTTGGGCAGCATTTGCTTTCATTGCTGCAAAGGGGTATGGGATGGCCTTCTCTGTTGATATTTGGAGTGTTAGAGCTCTTTTCTTGTATGCAGGGCATAATGATTTATTTATAGATTCATGTGGGCCTTTGCAATTGATGCATGTAGGCTGAGTGTTGTTACAAGTTGTCAACTCTTTAGGATGGAAAGCTTTACAATTACTACATTCTTGGAGAATTTCATTGCATTTGTTTGTTGTGTGTCCCAGTTTGAGATACTTCTGACACTGGATAGGCTTAGGTTTGTATTCCTTGTATGGTTTGATTTGCCCAAATGGGAAAAATTTTTCTGGGATATTAATTTTTTCTTTCAGTGTGAATAAGCAGAATTTACTCGTTTTTAGGCTATTAGAGTTAGGTTTGCCAAGTTGGGTAATATCCTCAACTAGGATTGTGTTTCCAGCCCTATCTGAGAGCCCTTCTTTTAACTCCTGAGTGGATATCTCTGGGGGAACATTATAAACTACTATTTTTGTTGGTGATTGTTTTGGGATCCAATTAGATGCAATAATTGGGGTATTCAGAAGGGATTTTAGGTTAATTATTGTATCTGCTGATTTCTGATCTTCTACAGCTATTAGCAGATATACATCACGGTTAAAATTTAAGAGAGAACATTGATTTTAGCAATTTAAAAATTGCAACTCTTATTGCAGTGATCATTTTTATTTCAAAGGGGGTAGTAGGAGTAATTTTAAGGTAAAATCCTAAGTTTTTGGAGGGAGGATCTTGGGAAGGGAGAGGGAAAATGCTTTTCATTGGGGAGATTTTTTTCCTTTTTTGGAGCTTCTAGAGAGGACCTCTTGAAACCCATTATCATCATTTATGGTTACATTAGCCCCTACACTTATCATTGTCCTATTCTCCGAATTGGAGCTATCATTTGAACTTTGAGATAGCGTGCTTGACCAACAAAGATGGGTATCTTTCACTATGGCACTTTCACTGGAACTTGATTTGGGATCTGGGGGGCTTTTTTTTGGAGGACTTCTAAACATTGCCTATTAGAAAAAGCTTTAAACAAAAAACAAACAAAACTAAAACAAGAAGGGAAAATAGAATGATATCAAACCGTCTGCACTATACTATGGGGAGGAGAAACGTTACAGTATAGCCCTGAGGATGAGTTGAGCAAGATTGGTTTGGTACAACTGCTGATTAGAAGAGATAATAATTCACAAGAAAATCTATTTTAATTTTCTTATAGAGTTGCTTCTGTGTTGTGGCGGATCATGCTGTGTTGTGACAGCTGAATTTTGGCGGATCACATAAATCGTTGTTCTTCCAAGAAAGTGGAGCAGGATGAACAAAGGGTAAGCAAGCAAGGTAAAAGTAGAGGTGGATTAGAAGCACAGCTTTTTCCGACTCTAGTACGAAAGAACTATTTTAGCACTATTTCATCATGTGTAGCACTGTAGCACGTGCTTCAATTTGTAGCACTTTCGTAATAATTTTTTTTTTCATTTTGTTATTGACGAAATGATGAGGATTTTGAAAAAGGTTAAGGAATTAACAAACAGTTTTCACCGCATTTTTCCGTATTTGTTTTGAGAGATTTGTACGAGTTTTATTTAACCAGGACCCCCTTTTTGCCGTGTTTGTTTCGATTGCTAATAAGTTTGAAATAACCGGACAAAAAAACTGATCTAGAACTAATTCAACCACACTTATCGGGCCATGCGCGTGTCGCGGCGCAAGCCGCGACGCCTGGAAAATCTTTTTTTTAATTCAGCAGCAAAAATTGTTGCGAAACACACAAATTTGAGCAATTTTAGAACTTTATGAACTGACCATGATGGCGGTCTTGATTTTCAAAGGCTCGGGCGTATTTTGGCTTGTTTTTCGAAGGCTCGGGCTTGTTCTTTGTTTGATTTTCTGGCAACCCTGCAAGCGCCTTGTCTAGCGTGTCTAGCTAAGCGCCGAATTTTACTTGTGAACGGTCTTACGGTCGTTGCCTAGACATTGGATCAGGGTTGTCATCGGTGACACTATAGTGTCACTTTTGACACTTTTTTTTAAATGGCACTTTTTAGGACACCTGACACTATTAGGACACTTTTTAGCAAAAGTGGCACTTTTTTTTCCTAAGTAGCACTATTTTACAAAAAAAGAATTTTTTTCAGACAAAAAACCGGAAGGAAAACTGTCAATGTAGATATTCATCGATATCCTTTTTCTTTCAGTTAAGATTCTTATCTTAACTCCGCGCGCGGCAATTATTGGATGCCAGAATCTTTCTGTGCGGTGAAAAACGTAAGTGTGTTTGTCTCTATCTGTGTGTGAGAAATTTTTATATTCCTATTCTTATCACTAATAAGCGAACTCAAGCGAAGATCACCCAGTAATCTTCGGTACGAAAATACTTGGCAATAAAGAGGACAGTGACAGACATTTAACTGCAATGTGGTGGAGAAGCCTTCAATTATTTTTAGTTGTTTAGTTCAGCTATTTTGTGTTGTTGCAATAATTTGTAGGCTCATAGACGATAAGTCAGTCAAGGAGTTTGCAATTTTTAAGTGGGTCTGAATTTAATTCTTATGTTTTATTAGTTGAGGGTTGACTACAATTCAAAGAAGAAAAGAGCAAGAACAGCTAAGAGTGTATTTTTGCGCCACTATTTTAATAGCTGTTACTATGTTAACCATTCACTGGGCCAGTGACTGCTTAACTTTATGCGTCTTTTCATCGATTTCTGTGACTGGAACTCTTGAAGCCTAGTGACTGAAAAGCTCACTTGTGACATCACAAATTGACTCAGCAACGCAAAAACATCCACTGAGCTCACTGGTGTCCCACAAGAATATCTAGGGACCTCTTCAGTGACTGGGCAAGTGACGCAAAAATGCGCTCAACATTTTCGTTCATATTTTTCATATTTTTTTTTTTGAACTCTTGGCAATAGACAAATGAATATTCATACATAACCATCATACTAAAAACAAAATTGATACCAAAACTTCCATTATCTTACATCCTATGCAATCATTAGCAAAATTACAACCAAATTTCACTTTTTATCTAACTTAAAGTTGTATCGATTCGTTACATACACTGAATTTTGACACGCTTCCTCCTTTTAGTTATTTTATCCACACCTATGTTGTATTACGATTGACCTTTCATGTTTAAGCTATAAACTATCGTGTTGTTTTATTAATATGCTTTTCCATTGATACTTAGAATGATAGTCGACATGTTCCTATGCCCTAGTCCATGGAGACATCGTAAAGAAAAGTTTACTGGGAGTGGCGAGAGTTCTCGTGAAACTTATTCTATTCCGGTTGTGATAAACAGATTAGATAATATAGCTGTCTTATTGTTTTTCCACTAGTTTTTGCCTAATAAATTATTTGAAAGAGTTAGTGTCTGACAAGGCTGTATCCAGGGGGGGGGGGGGGTTACCCGGTTTGCACCCCCCCCCCCCCCGAAATGTTTGACCGAGTCGAAAATAAGTCGAAAATTAGTAAAGCCTAGGTAAAAATCAGTAAAATTAGTCGAAAACTGAGTCAAAAATTAGTAACCCCCCCCCAAAAAAAAATCCTGGATCCACCCAGACACTGTCTGAACCACTATTCGTTGTGTTTATCATAGGGTAATCAAAAGCTACGAACTATGTTTGTGGCATTCTCTTCAGTATTTTCGGAGAAAAGCAAAGTTTCAAGCTCCTGAATGCACTGCAATAATCCTGATAGTCCATTTTATGGAAAAACTGGATAAAAAACTCAACGTAGACGAGTATTGCTGTCCTTTTTTTTCCGTTTTCTCAAAAGAAAAAACTGAAGGTTTTTCCTCTTTTCTTTTTCCGTTACTTTTTGACGCTATGAACAAAGCCTTCTCAGAAAAGAGAAGAAAGTACTCTGTGGGACGAGTTCTCATTTTATACAGTAAACACCATTTGTATTTTAGCGGGTTCTTAGGAGGGAGCTGGAAAGTTGACAAGAGTGAAAGTGCTGCGCAAAGCCGGAAATCAGCACCGACTAAGTAAAATCAAAATTTCTTTTTTTATAGTTGATAGATGGCATTAGATCCGACATTTCATGTTGGAGAATTTAAAGATGCGGGAAACCACGTAGGGGTGATCCCAAGTGGCTTGGCCAATTTAAAAAGCTTGTTGATATGAGCGCGAGCGACGCGAAGCGTCACGAGCGGCCAAATTTTGGAAAATAACACTATTTATACAAAATTGACACTATTTTGCCACCCAAAGTGGCACCAAAAAAACCGTCTGAGTGGCAACCCTGCATTGGATTCTGGCTAGACATGGGATTCTAGCTAGACACGCTTGTGAACGCCGCTTTACTAAATGGGCTCCAATATACAGCAATGCAAACCAGTCACCAAATAGACCAAGATGCATGATGGTAAACAGGTTTATGCTGCCTTCTGGGATATAGACAAAGGCAAGAACTGTATTTAAATTGTTGTTTTTGGGGTTTAGGGGGGGAAAAGGTACATAGGTTAGGTTAGGTTACGTATTTAATATATGCAATGCTTTGCCCCCCCCCCCCCTAATGTGCAAATATATAGCCCAAATTTGTTTCTAAACTATTATATATTAATCCTATTTATAAAAATTTATAATTGGGGCCTATGATAAAGAGACATGTTAAGAAAACAATTCTTACTTTAAAATATGTATAATGATCCTAGTTAACAAATTATGCAAGGGGAGAACCTTTATCCTCAAATCTTCCCTCGGTAAAGTTCTACGAAATCATATTATTGAGTTAGGACAAAAGTGAATACACCATTCGATGCCTTTTTTATGCTGATTACGAATATAATAAGCATTTCTATATGAAATGAGTTTCAGCACCCCCCCCCCCTATATAGGCCAATTCAGGGTTAGGCTAGGTTAGGTTAGGTGAGGTTGGGTTAGGTTAGGTATAGCCTTAATAGAGAGGGGGGGGGCTGAAATTCATTTCCGATAGAAATGATTGTTAAATTTGTAATCAGCATAAAAAGGCATAAAATGATGTATTAACTTTATTACTAAATCAATAATATGATTTCGTAGAAATTGACCCTTTCCTCTTTATCCCTTCTTTTTCTAACTTAAATGAAAGAATTTTTATTTTTTCCATGCTTCAACATAATGTGTAAATCTTTTGTGTAAAATTTTTGCTACAAATTGTTTCTTACAGATGGCATTTATTCTGGTTGTTGTTAGTTAATATCATAGCATGTGTTTAAAGAATTTTGTATAATTGCCACAACTTTATCTGTCATTAAAAAAAAAAAAAAAACAGAATTAACAATGATTGGGATGAACGCCATCTATAAAAAACAATTCATAGCAACAATTTCAAATGATTTACACATTATGTCAAAAGCATGGAAAAAATTTAATTTTTTTATTTTAAGTTGGAAAAAGAAGGAAAAAAGAGAAAATATTTGAGGATAAAGGTTCTCCCCTTGGATAATATGATAACTAGGATCATTATACAGATTTTAAAGCAAGAATTGTTTTCTTAACATGTCTCTTTATCATAGGGCACAATTGTAAATTTTTACCATCCAATTTTATTTCATTAGCATTAAACAAACATGCACTATATAAAAAGAGTCCGTTTAGTAAAAGAGTACCAAAAAAAATAATATTTTATATCTTTTTGTTTTCTTTCTATAAGAATCCATAGTTTGGCATAATTGTTGGGGTTTGATATGACGAATATCCCTAAAGACATAGTTGCTGGACTGTTCTACTATGCTGAACAAAATAGTTGTCTCGGAAATTAGGACCCTAGAATTTTTAATTTTGAATCAAATTAGCTTCTTTAAATGTTTCAATGATATTTCTAGATATTATAGAGTGGTGCTGCCTATGATATTATATGCCTTTTTGAAAACCTGCATGTATGCAGTTTTTTGTTTAATTGGAACGCCCCCTAAACACTTCCTAGAAGTTTCACCTTAATACTCTTAGCGTCATTAGTTACAGTAACTGTAGTTGTAGTACTAAAAGTATATACATAGTGCCTTCTGGCTAGTTCAAAATCCCCCACAACTTACTCTTAAATTTCTAACTTAATAATATACATTGTTTTTGAGATATTGCTTTGTCACCTTTTTGAAAGTTTACATATTCATAGTTTGTTTTGATTTAGTTCAATGTCCACATAAATATTTCTTATATTTGATTACTGAAGACATTGTCATATTCTCTTTGGATTATTGGCTACAAAATGGCTGTCTCACATTTTCAATTGAATGTGTTTGGGGAAAAGAGGATGTCAGGGGGAATGGGGGTATTTTCTCTCCATCATCCTTGACTCTTAAAATGGAACTAGATCTATGCATTTCCAATCAAATGAGCCTCCTCTAAAGTTCACAAGACCACCTCTCCATAAAACCTTACATCCCCCGTGGCGCATAACTTAAAGCCCTTATCCCCATACTTTGGGAGGTTATGTCAACCCCAAAGGCCATGTTATGAGATCTTTGGACTATTTTTGAACAAATGGCTATCTTAAAATTTCTATGGGATGCATTGGGGGAAAATATGACATGGGGGGGGAAATATAGCTGCCCTCAAATAAATTTGACTCTTAAAAATGGCTCTTCAACTTCTGATTTCCAATCCAATGAGCCCCCTCTAAAGTTTACACGACCACTGTTTCCATAAAAATCTTAAATGCCCTCGGGGCATACCTTACAACCCTTGCCCTGAGGACTGTCAGGGGGTTCTCATCCTTCAAGACATAATTTCTGGACTTTTAAGCTATATCAAACAAAATAACTATCATAAAATTTTTGACTTGAAGTGTTTGGGGAAATGATGGGCATGGTTACCCTCCAATCACTTTTGACTATTAAAAAGGTACTAGCCCTTTCAATTACCAACCGATTGAGCCCTTTTTGAAGTTTCTATGACAACAACTGACCATCTTAAAATTTCTATCAGATGCGTTTTGGGAAAATACAACGTGTGATTCTGATTACCAATCACATGAGTCCTCTTTGGGGTTTATACAACCACCCTTTCTATAAAAAACTTTATATCCCCACAGAACATAACTTAAAATCCTTGCTCTTTGGGTTGTGAAGGGGGGGGGGGTTGTCATTCTCAAAGTCATAATCTCCGGACCGTAAAACTACACTGAAAAAAATGGCTATCCCAAAATTTTGATTGGATGTGTTTGGGGAAGAGATTGACATGGGGGAAGGGGAGCTGGTAGCCATCCATGAGCTCCTTTGAAGCTTCTATGACATTTCTTTCTGTAAGACGTGCCCTGGTCATTAAAAAAACAATATATTGTGCCCACATTGCTCTTTAATTAGGAAGCGCTATTGCGTTGCCTATGATATTTTGTCTTGAGATTTCAATTATACAGCACTGGAAGTGCCGATTAGACCAGGTAAGCCCCCCCCCTAAAATTCAGTCTATGGGCGCCCATGGGCTAGAGCAAATTACTTTACAATAGGGCAGTGGATAATTGGTGGTTTGTAGCTTCCTGTAAAAAAGATAATGGGCACAAACCTAGGACTGTTTTTACATAGGCTACCCCTGATCTGTATGGCGGGGCATCACCTTAGATCTGTCTTCTGTAAAAGTGAGCTCAGTAGCCTTCAGAATCAGTCTAAAAAAGTAAACTTGTTGAATTGCACAGCTAAGATATCTGTAGGCTATTTGCATATCTTTAAAACCTTATAAATTGGGATTGAGCAAAGTTGTGAAGCTGAAAACAATTTTGTTGTAATTCATTTAAGCAGAAGATCTATTATGCAAGGTTTCACCTTTATAACACATATATTGGTAAAATTCTACTTTGGCTGTATTGGAAAGGGGTTAGGTTAGGAAAATGAAACTTTCAGGGATGGTTCTACAGGGTAAAGGGTAAATTTTTGGCAGTTCATATTATTGACTTACAAATAAAGTAAACATACCACTCAATGCCTTTTTTATGCTCTACACAATATAATAATCATTTTTGTTGGAAATGAATTTTACCCCCACCCCTATATATATCAATTCAGGGTATATATTTGCACATTAGGGGGGTGGGGGTAAAGTTTATTTCTGATACAATTGAGAGGTAAGTTTAAACTTTACACCACCCCCCTAATGTGCAAATATATACCCTGAATTGGTGTATATAGGGGTAGGGATGAAATTCATTTCCAACAAAAATGATTATTATATTTGTAGTGAGCATAAAAAAAAGGCATCAAATAGTATGTTTACTTTATTCATAAGTCAATAATATGAACTACCAAAATTTACCGGCTAAAGTATGTCCCAGGAAGCTATTTTGAAGTTCCTACCGCCACTCCTTCTCCCTCTAGAATTTTCTGAAATTTGCCCAGACTACATGACAGGTGTATACCTACTGAAATTTTGACAAAGCAACATTTTACCTTAATTTTCAGTTATCAGTTTCTTATTCTCTGGCTTTAGTTCTGAAAATGCCATTCCTGTTATTTGAGTAGAATTTTAAGCCATATAATTTTTTTTTTTAATTTAGGAAATGTATTAGCATATCTTTAAAATCTTATAAATTAGCTGGCAGAAAACAAAAACTACAGATCATCAACCCGGCAGGAAATTCCACCAACTCACCATCATTCAATGTATTAGGGCACACTATTGAAGTTGTCAAGTCTTTTACTTATCTTGGATCTGTTGTCTTGGGTAACAGCTCAATTGAAATGGAAGTCCAGTTGCACATAACAAAAGCTGTGTCTATTATGGCTCAATTATGCTGTTCCTTGTGGTCAAAGCCCAACATTAACCAAAAAGCAAAATGCAGATCTACAACACAACCCTAATATAAGTCCTTCTCTATGGTGCTGAAACTTGGCCAGCAGCTGCTTCTGTTTGTGATGCCATAGATGTGGCCCAAACAAGCTTCCTAAGACAAATCAAAGGGATCAAGTGGTACAACTTTGTCTCAAACACCCAACTGCTGACAGTAACAGATCAGACCCCCAACTCTTGTCAGCTTACCATAAGCACTCTATGGTGGTTTGGCCACTTAATTTTCATGCCAGAAGAAGCACACGCCAGTATACTTTTCAATTTTGATCCCCCTCAACATGGCTGGAAGCACCCCATGGAAAAGTTTAGATAACAAAAACTCTGGTGTCGACAAAACCCCCCAGGGCCAGTGGACAGGCGTTGTAAGTTATGCCCTGGGGGCATATATGGTTCTAATGGAAGGGATGCTCGAATCACAAGCAACGCTATAGCGTTGCCTATAGTAAAGGCCATACGGCTCCAATGTTTTATTATTTATTTGTTTTTCAAAGAGACGCTTCATATGGAAGGGGTTGTTGTATAAACTTCAAAGCGGGCTCATTTGATTAGAAATCAAGAGTTCTAGTGCCCTTTTTAAGGGTCAAAAGTGATTGGAAGGCAACTAACACCTCTTCCAGGCCCACCATATCCCCAAACATATCCAATCAAAATATTCAGATAGCCATTTTGTTCTACGTGGTTGATTTCCCTTTAGAAATTATGTTTTTGAGGAGGAAACTCCTCGCACAGCCCTCAGGGCAAGGGTTGTAAGTTATGCCCTGCCTGGGGGCATATAAGATTTTTATAGAAAGCTTTGTCGTAGAAACTGAAAAAAGGGCTCATTCGATTGGAAATTCAAAGAGCCAGTGCCCTTTTTAATAGTCGAAAGTGATTGGGGGGGGGGGGCCCCAACTAACCTCCCTCTCACGCCCACCTTTCCCCCAAACACATCCAATTAAAATTTTGAAATAGCCATTTTATTCAACATAGTTGAAAATTCTGGAAATTAGGTCTTTGAGGATGACAACCCCCCACACCCCTCAAGGCAAGGGTTGTAAGTTGTGTCATGGGGGGGCCTATAAGGTTTTTATAGAAAGTGTTGTTGTAGAAACTTCAAAAAGGGTTTATTCAATTGGAAGTTTAAATGGGCAGTGTCCTTTTTAATAGTTGAAAGTGATTGGAAGGCAACTACCACCCCTTCCACACCCACCATTTCCCCAAACACATCCAATCAAAATTTTGAGATAGCCATTTTGTTCAACGTAGTTGAAAGTTCTGGAAATTATATCTTTTAGCAGGACACTCCACCCACAGTCTTCAGGGCAAGGTTTATAAGTTATGCCCTCGGGGCATATATGGTTCTTATGAAAGGAATGCTCATGTAAACTTCAGAGTGGGCTCATTTGATTGGAAATTGAAAGTTCTAGTTAACTTTTTAAGGGTCAAAAGATATTGGAGGGTAACCTGCCCCCCCACCCACGCCTTTTTTTCCCAAATGCATTGGATAAAAATTTTGAGATAGCTATTTTGTTAAAAATAGTTCAAATATTATGTAACAAAACCTCCAATGTTAATACAACCCCCCAGGGCCCAGAGGGAGGCGTTGTAAGTTATGCCCTGGGGTATATATGGTTCTTATGGAAGGGATGCTCTTATAAACTTCAAAGAGGGTTCATTTGATTGGAAATTAAAAGTTCTAGTTCACTTTTTAAGAGTCAAAAGAGATTGGAGGGCACCTCGCCCCCCCTCCTCCACGCCTTTTTTCTCAAACCCATCTGATAAGAAATTGAGATAGCCATTTTTTTAAGAATAGTTCAGAGACCATATAACGAAAACTCCGGGGTCGACACAGCCCCCCTGGGCCCAAGGGTAGGCGTTGTAAGTTATGCCCGGGGGGAATATATAGTTCTTATGGAAGGGATGCTTGTAAAAACTTCAGAGGGCTCATTTGGTTGGAAATTGAAAGTTTTAGTTCAGTTTTTGAGAGTCAAAAGAGATGGGAGGGCAACTATCCTCCCCCACACCACTTTTTCCCTAAATGCATCCGATAAAAATTTTGAGATAGCAATTTTTTTTAAATAGTTCAAACATCAGATAACAAAAACTCCGGGGATTGACACAGCCCCCCTAGAGTCCGGGACAAGTGTTTTAAGTTATGAAAATTGAAAGTTGTAAATTGAAAGTTGAACATTTTATGTTAACAAAATGAACATTTTGTTAAAAAAAATAGTTCAAAGGTTGGATAAGAAAAACTCTGGTGTCAATACAACCCCCCAATGCCCGGGGGAAGGTGTTCTAAGTTATGCCCTAAAGGCATGTATGGTTCTTATAAAAGGGATGCTCGTATTAACTTCATAGAGTGCTCATTTGATTGGAGATTGAAAGTTCTAGTTCTGACACAGACCCATTTTTTCACTTTGATACCAGTTTTGATGCTTTGATGAACATTTTTCTTTTTCAAGTTTGATTTTGAAATAAGGAATTTTTAAAAAACTTAAAACTTTTTGCAATAAAAAACGAACAAGAATTAATTAAAGAAAAATTTCCGAAAAATAAGATTTTCAAAGAAAAGTAAAGGCCATTTTAAACTTAAGCTACCAGATACAAATACCTGTTAAAATTCAAACTCAAAATGACCAGAAATTACTATTGAAGAATAAATGCAACCAAAACGAACAGAAATTAAATAAACAATCATAGCAAAAACAATATAATGCAACTCAACAGCAACAAGGGATTATAGAAAAGTCTGAAATACATTGTGTTAGTTCCCAGTGACAGGCTTAAGGACTATAGCTTAAATTTGGACAGTTTAAAGCTTAAAGTAAATATTTTCAATTGACGTTGGAAGTTAGAGAAGAATTATAGCTGCTCAAGTTTTCCAGGGTACTTCATTTATTATACAGTCCTACCATCTATCAACTACTTTCTTTTCTTCAGGGTTTGATCAATACGCCACCAATACGATACGATACGACTAATACCAATATGATCAATAGTGCCACCACAATCATCATATTGCATAAATAAGAAAAGCAGTTAAAAACCGAAATAGCCTATACATAAAAATAACAGCCTACCACATGTAATTGGCCAAGGTTTGTTTTCTTCTCCTACATTTTGATTAGTTCCATAGAGTGAGCATATTTGGATTTTTATTCCTCATTTATTGCTGGCTATGTTTACTAGTAGCCTATAGTTGTGACAGTGGGGTACTACTAACTATACAAGTGTATGTTCTGCTTTGTTGTGTTACCCCTCACCTTAGTAGTCTTGGTAGCCTCAGTATACTTGATTATTGATATAGAATCTGCACACCTACTGGAAGTTTTGGAATTATAGCCAGTTTAGTAGGCTAGCCTATTTACCAGTGTGATGCCCCTTCCACAAAGTAACTAACGTCAGAAACCAATTACTCCTGAAAAAGGTATTGATAAATATGCTGTTGCTGGGTGTTTACTTGACAACAGTTCTTGTGCTATGCAGTGTGATAAATGTGACCAATGGTTGTGTGCACAATGCCTATCAATGTCTTCCTCTGAATATGATATCTTTGTAAAAATGAATGACTGACTTGGCAGCACCTGGGTATTCCCCATGTGTAAATTTAGAGGTTCAGCCCAGCAAGAACTTCCCCAGCTGCTAAAGTCAGCTCTTAATGAGCACTGTAGTGAAATGAAAGATATGTATGTTTGTTTTCAAAATGTAATTTGCACCTCTCTTGAAGGTATTAATGCTAGAGTTAAGAGTCTAGAAAATATTATCTCATCTAAGGTGTCCATGGCCAATGTTGAGAAAATAGTCAATCATACCATTGACGTTAAGCTGAAAACTGAAGTTCAAAAGAGGGTGCTACAAGAAAATGACAGACTGAAAAGACGTATGAATTTTGTTGCATATGGTGTTCCACCCCAAACCAATGACTTACAGTTCTTACAAAATTTCCTTAAAAATATGTTTCAAATTGATGTAGATGCAGTGACCAATTTGCAAAGGCTGACAAGAACTAACCCCAACTCAAGCGCTCCCAACTCATCCAATTAACCAGATCCCTTACCGTTCTCAGTCAGTTCCTTTAAAACTAAAATTGACATCCTAACACAGTCCTGCATTAAAAAGGGAGAAATTCTTTTCTATGCTGATACCTCAAAAGAGGACTGGGTACACAGAAAAGAATTAGTAGAAGAAATCAAGAAAAGAGCTGCTGCTGGTGAGCAAAATTTAGGAATTAAAAATGGTTGTATAGGGACAAAAAACGTGCTAAAATGGGTTGACATTACCCCAAACAACAGAATGGCCCTTTAAAAACCTTTTCCCTGCCTCTACATAGTATTAACAAGCAAAGTAACTTATCTGTTCTTTATACAAATGCAGACTGTTTATCTACAAAAATTGATGAATTTCATGCCCTAATATGAACCTACAAACCCCATGTTATTGTTATTACAGAATCACTACCCAAGAATTGTCAGCACCCAGCTATATTTTTCCAGGAAGTGCCTGATTATAATCTCATTTTAAATAATAACTATAAGCGTGGAATCTTCATTTATGTTCATACCTCATTAAAGTATATTGGAGTCGATGACCCAATCTTTTCAATTATAAGTGAATCTTTAGTAATTGATGTGAAATTACCTGGGTCTTCAATTGTTTTTAGAATTATAGCCCTATATTGTAGTCCTAGTGTTTGTGAATTGTCTTCATTTAATAATAGAAAAATATTGCAGTATTTATCCACTGTCTCTTTATCTAGTTCTAAATTTCTAGTAGTTGGTGACTTTAGCCTACCTTCTATTGATTAGACATCGGGTACAAAACAACTTTCTGATGAGTCATTTGAAAATTATTTACTTGAAGCTTTACAAGAGCATTATTTGCATCAGCATATTCAAAACCCTACATACTTGTATGCTAACCCAACCCCTTCAATTTTAGACCTTGTAATTACAAAATCACCAGATGATGTTACTAGTGTTGAGTTTTTGCCACCACTAGGAAAAAGTGATCACTTGGTATTGGTGATATCACTAAATTGTGTGGTAGGTCGTTATGATATTCCAAATCATCTCCCAAATATGATTATGATAGAGGAAATTACATTGCATTTTCAGATTATATTTCATCTCTTTCTATACAAGAGGAGTTACAGCAATGTAATGCTACTGTTGATGCATCTTTTGATTTTATTAAGCAGGCCCTTATAGAAGGTAAGGATCAATATGTACCAATATATACTAGTAGACAGTTTTTTTAAAAATAGACAGATCCTTACTTGGTATATTGTACAAATGGTAAAAGAAAAAGGTGATAGGTGGCGTGATCATTTAAGAATTAAAACCTTAGATTCTTGGTCAAATTATAAAAGAACTAGAAATAGAGCAACTAAATTCTTTCGTTTAAATCGTCAAGAGGTGGAGACAAATGTTATAGCATCAGTCCAAAGTTACCCAAAAAGATTTTGGAAATATGTGAGAAGGAATCAAGTTTCACAATCCCATCATCCACTTCCTTTATAGATCCCTTAACTTTTTTACATATAGATGATGATTTTGTAAAATCACAACTCTTCAATAAGGTATTTGGTTCAGATTTACTCAAACACACACCAAAACACACACTCAGTTTCCTCCTCCAGATTTAACAAAAGAATTTGTTGATTCAGAGTTTACAGTCCAGCAGGTTTATCTGACACTCCGAAATCTTGATCCAGGAAAGGCACCAGATATTGATGGATTTTCCTATGTGATGTTATGTGAACTTACATCAGTGCTTGCTGTGCCACTCACATATCTCTTTAATCTTTGTCTCTCATCTGGTAAATGTCCTTCAGCTTGGAAAAGAACTATCATTAGGCAATTGTACAAGAATGGTTCAAAGTCCCATTTCAATAATTACAGACCAATTTCAAATACATCAATCTTTTGCAGTATAATGGAGAAAATTGTGGTGAGTAGAATCCAAGGACATTTTGAGGAAAACAATTTATGGCATTCTGCTCAGCATGGTTTCCGTAAACAACAATCTTGTAACATGCAACTTCTTGAGGTGATTTGTGATTTTCAATCTATGGCTGATAATGGTATTTTGTTTGACTGTATTTATATTGACTTTTCCAAAGCATTCGAAAAAATTTCCATTCCACTTCTGATAAACAAATGTCAACTATATGCTATAGGCCCACAAACTAAAGCATGGATAACAGATTATCTTACAAATAGAACCCAAGAGGTTGCAGCAGGTGATGCCTTGTCATCACCTATTTCTGTCATAAGTGGAGTTCAACAAGGCAGTTGTCTTGGGCCAGTACTCATCTGCCTTTTTATCAATGATTTACCAGGCATTGTTAGGAATTCAACCATAAAAATGTTTGCAGATGATGTAAAAATCTACAGGCCAGTCATGAGTGAACAAGAGATTTCTTTACTTCAAGAGGATTCGGTTGCTCTTGGCCAGTGGTGTACTGCAAACTCTATGTTCATTAATGAAACCAAGTGCAATGATGTGCATTATTTGCGTAGACTCCCTCAACATTACCATTACTTTGTTGTTGGTAAATTAATTTAAAGTGTAGAATATGTTTGTGACCATGGGATTTGTTTTGATTCAAGTCTCAAATTTAATCAACGTGTATCAGACATCATCCATAAGGCTAATTAGCAATTATTACGTCTAAGGCGTACTTTTTCTAAGTGTAATCTCACTTTATGTATCCACTGTACGTCCATTACTGGAGTATTGCTCATCAGTATGGTATCCCCTTAATAAGAGAGATATAGAGAGGGTTGAGGGAGTGCAACGTAGGGCCACCAAACTCATACCATACCTGAGTCATCTACCTTACCACCAGAAAATGCAAAGACTACAGTTGCTTTCTCTCCAGTTCAGACGTGATAGAGCCGATGTAATAAATACATTTCACATTGTTAGGAACATTGATAATATCACCCCAACTCACTTTTTCACTTTTACAGAATACAGTAGTACCCGTCAACACCAACACAAAATTTACCCACCATGTTCACAGAAAAGATTATGCCAAAACTCTTTGTCTAGCTGAGTGTGGAAGACTTGGAATTCACTTCCATCAGAAATAGTTGCCACGGTCCAGTCTTTCAAAAGTAGTTTAGCCTCTACAGATTTCTATACTAGGTCCTATCACAATCCATTTTGAAATTATTTTTACTTTTGTATTACCTGATTTGCGACAGCGTGACAATTATTTTGTAAGTTTACTTTTTGGTAGGTTTCAATTATTAACAGATATGTTTCTGTTAAGTTGGTATGTTATTGCATGTTCCAGTAATATTGTTTTTCCAATGTTTTTCAGTTACTGTATGTTTTTGTTATGTCATTGACATTGTTATAGACTTTTTTATAATTGTTTTGTGCGACAAGCTTGTTAAAGCTTACTGTATCTTGGTATTAATAAATAAATAAATAAATAAAACATACAACAAGTAATAATTCACATGAATAAATAGATCTTGAAGTGAGTAATGCTTAGGTTGAATATGAAAATCAAGCTTAAAACAAAAAAAAATATTTTGCTATTGAAGCTCAAATGATATTTAAAACGACCAGAAATTTAATAAACAATCAATGTCAACAAACATACAATAAATATTAATGTAAATAAATAAATAAATCTTAAAACGAGTGAAACTTAGATGTAATATGCAAATCAAGCTTGAAACAAACAAAAATCACTACAAACAAGAGTTTGGGTATCGCCTCCTTCTCTCACTCTAAAAGTCTAAAACCTACTGCGTCATTGGTGCTTTACTTAAACTGTATGCGTCTTGAACAGTGTTGGAAAGTATAAACAACATCAAATTGAATATTTGATGTATAATGGTATTAATTGTTGAAAGATCCATCAGTTCTCTCTCTCTCTCTCTCTCTCTCTCTCTCTCTCTCTCTCTCTCTCTCTCTCTCTCTCTCTCTCTCTCTCTCTCTCTCTCTCTTTCCCTCCCCCTCTCTCTTTCTCTCCCTCTCTCCCATGTTGGCACAATGTTTTATTTATTATTTTTTTCCTTGAGAGCAGGGCACTTCGTATCAAAGAAGTTGTCATAGAAACTTTGAAAGGGCTCATTCAATTGGAGTGGCTTGTGCCCTTTTTAATAGTTGAAAGTGATTGGATGGCAACTAACACCCCTTCCATGCCCACCATTTCCCAAAACACATCGAACCAAAATTTTGAGATAGCCATTTTGTTCAGCATAGTTGATTTCCAGATAGAAATTATATTTTTGAGGAGGACACTCCCCCACAGCCTTCAGGGCAAGGGTTGTAAGTTATGCCCTAGGGGCATATAAGGTTTTTATTGCAGGCATTGTTGTAGAAACTTCAAAAAACGCTAATTTGATTGGAAGTTTAAGGGACTCGTGCCCTTTTTAGTAGCCAATAGTCATTGGAGGGCAACTAACCCCTCTCTCACGCCCACCTTTTTCCAAAACACATCCAATCAAAATTTTTAGATAGCCATTTTATTCAACGTAGTTTTAAGTTCTGTAAATTAGGTTTTTGAGGTTGACAACCCCCTCACAACCCTCAGGGCATGGGTTGTAAGTTATGCCCTGGGGGTATATAAGGTTTTATTGAAATCTTTGTTGTAGAAACTTGAAAAAGGGCTCATTCAATATGAAATCCAAGGTCTAGTGCCCTTTTTAATAGTCAAAAGTGATTTGAGGGCAACGAACCCCCCTCTCACGCCCACCTTTTCCCCAAACACATCCAATAAAAATTTTCACATAACCATTTTATTCAATGTAGTTGAAAGTTTTGGAACTTAGGTCTTTAAGGATGACAACTCATCCCCCTCCCACAACCCTCAGGTCAAGGGTTGTAAGTTATGCCCTGGGAGCATGTAAGGTTTTTATAGAAAGCAATGTTTTAAAAACAACAAAAAGGGCTCATTCAATTGAAAATTGAAAGGGCTAGTGCCCTTTTAATAATCGAAAGTGATCAAAGGGCAACTAACCCCCTTGTCATGCCCACCATTCCCCAAACACATCCAATCAAAATTTTGAGATATCCATTTTGTTCAACGTAGTGAAAAGTTCTGGAAATTAGGTCTCTTAGGAGGATAACGCCCTCAAAGCCATAAGCGTAAGGGCTTTAAGTTATGACCAGGGGGCATATAAGGTTTATATAGAAAGTTGTTGTAAAAATTTCTAAAAGGGCTCATTTGTTTGGAAACTGAAATGCCCCTTTTTAATTGTCAAAAGTGAGTGGAGAGTAATTGACCCCCCTCTCATGTCCACCGTTTCCCCAAACACATTCAATCAAAGCTTAGATCCATTTTGTTCAATGTGTTTGAAAGTTCTGGAAATTATATATTTAAGGATGACACCCCCCCCCCCCCAGAGTCCCCTGGGCAAAGGTGTTAAGTTGAGATTAAATCAAATGTGCTGGTTAATGCTAATTCTCAATAAGGCATCTTAGCAGTATCCCAAAAACAACTGAGGGTATTATATCCAAACTTTCAGGGCTACTTCTACTCTTTAAATTTAACCAAATCAAAATAGTGTAAGTGTATGCAAGCTATCAAAGAAAGTAAACAGATTTTTTTTTTTGCAAATGGTATCAAGTTTACTATTTTAGGTCAACTAGAGGAGGTATGAAACTAAATTAAACACTAATATTTGTGTCCAGATTTTTAAAAGGGTGTATGTTGTTAAAAATAGCTGAAAAATTTTCTCTAGCATACAAATAGCAGGCCAAACTATAAAGTCTTAAAAAAAAGAAAAGATTTAAACTATTATTTTCTTTTTCCCTGAAAATTAAATAAAAAAAACAAGTTTTTTAAACTGAAAGTAAGGAGCGACATTAAAACTTAAAACGAACAGAAATTATTCCGTATATGAAAGGGGCTGTCCCCTCCTCAACGCCTCGCTCTTTACGCTAAAGTTTTTTATTGTTTTAAAAAATAAAGTTGTGAGACAGAGTCAAACTTTAGCGTAAAGAGCGAGGCGTTGAGGAGGGGACAGCCCCTTTCATATACGGAATAATGTCTGTTCGTTTTAAGTTTTAATGTCGCTCCTTACTTTCAGTTTAAAAAACTTGTTTTTTTTATTTAATTTCTGATCGTTTTTTATTTAATGCAGCTTTAATTTTGGCTCGCGGTCATTGAATAAATAAACAAAATTTGCATAAAAATTTTACTTTTCTTTTGCTAAATGGCTGTCTCTAAATTTGGTTCTGACGTAATTTACAAATTAACTTACGTAACGAACTTCTATATTCGTATATTTTTCTTCCGGCAAAAAATACAAAGTTGAAGATTTTTGCAGATATGAGCTTGAAACCTATGTTATAGGGTTTTCTGATACGCTGAATCTGACGGTGTGATTTTCATTAAAAATTTTTCACTTTTAGGGGATGTTTCCCCCTCTTTAAAAAATCAGGTGAGTTTTCTGAGGCTTGTAGCCTTTGATGAGTAATACTAAACTTAATAAAATTCATATATTTAGAATCAGCATTATAAGCCCATTCTTTTGATACATTTATTGACATCAAAGTTCCGTTTTTAAAAGTTCTGCTTACTATTGAGCCGTATTGCTTGTTTTTTTTTATTGTTTTTTTAATTACGTATATGTTATTACGTATATGATGGGGTTCTCCCCATAGTCAATACCACGCTCTTTACGTTAAAAGTTAAAAAAAATTTTAATTCACAAACCCCTGAATCACAAAGACCGTTTAATTAGAATAGATAGCTCTTTTGAAAGCACTAAAAAACTGTAGCGTAAAGAGCGATGTATTGACTTGGGGGAGAACCCCCTCATATACATAATAATTTCTGTTCATTTTAAGTTTTAATGTTGCTTCTTACTTTCAGTTGAAAGTACTTGTTTTTTTTTAATTTAATTTCTTATCATTTTTTAAATAATGGTTGGAAATCCGGCGCCCCCTTCAGAGAAATGTCCCGTACCCCAAAGAAACCACCTCCCCTGAAGTTGTCGCCCGATCAATCCGCTCCTCCAGCCCCCCTCTCTCACCACCAGACAAAAATCCTTCCTGAAATTGTATGTATACGTCCCCATAACCACTACGAAATGTAAGCAATAAGCAAAGTTCATATCTTGCAGCACTTCCCCTGGGAACTGTGGGGGATTAAGTCATCGTAAAAGACATATTTATTAGGTTTTTGACTATGCTAAACACAATGGCTATCTCAAAATTTTAATTGGGTGACTTTGGGAAAAAAATCAGCGTGGGAGCGGGCCTAGTTGCCCTCCATTTTTTTTGGTCTCTTAAAAAGGGCACTATAACATTAAATCTCCATTTCAATGAGCCCTCTTATGATATTCTAGGATCACTGGGTCAATACGATTACCCCTGGGGAAAAAAATAAAAATAAACACGCACCCGTGATCTTTCTTCTGGCAAAAAATGCAAAATTCCACATTTTTGTAGATAGTTGCTTGAAACCTCTGCAGTAGGGTTATCTGATACGCTGAATATGATGGTGTGAATTCATTACGGTTCTATAACTTTTAGGGGGTCTTTCCCCCTTTTTTCGAAAATGAGCCAAATTTTCTCAGGCACGTAACTTTTGATGGGTAAGATTAAACTTGATGAAACTTATATTTTTGAAATCAGAATAAAAATCTGATTCTTTTGATGTACCCATTGGTACCAAAATTCCGTTTTTTAGAGTTTCGGTTACCATTGAGCCGGGTCGCTCCTTACTTACAGTTCGTTACCACGAACTGTTTGATACTATGTCAATATAAAACAAACAGAAATTAATTAAAAAAAACTTTTTCCACAACATAAGTTTTTCAAAGAAAAGTAAAGAACTCCATTCAACCAAAAATGAGCAAAAATAAAATAATTTGCCAAGCGTGAAACTACCGCAAATCAGCATAAATAAATGAATGAAACCCAAAACGAACAGAAATTACAAGAAATAACCGAGTGAAACTCAAAACGAGCAGAAATTAACACGAGTAGGGATCAAACCCCCTATGTTTTCCAATGGCCAGAACATAATTTGCACTTTACTGAAAAAAATACAAATGGAATGTTCATTGTCAGTTTAACATACACATACTGATATTTTAATCAAAATGTTAATATCATTTGATTTGTTAAAGTTATAAATGTAAAAATATTTATATTTTTTTCAGTAAAGTGCAGTAAAGGGAAGGTATAGGGGTTTTGAGCCGTACTCATATTAATTTCTGCTCGTTTTGAGTTTGACTTGGTTATTTATTGTAATTTCTGTTTGTATTGAGTTTCATTTATTTATTGATGCTGATTTGTGGTAGTGTCACACTTGGTAGATTATTTGATTTTATTTTTGCTCATTTTTGGTTTCATGGAGTTCTTTACTTTTCTTTGAAAAACTTATTTTGTGGAAAAAGTTTTGTTAATTAATATATGTATAAAATAAAATGTATTTCTGTCTGTCTCTGTGGCTTGTATGCAATTACTACACTGGTTCATCCAATTGCCAAAATTTTTAAAGAAGTTGTTGAATGCACTTGCAAAGCTTTAAGGTTTAAATCCCCTCCTTCCCAAGGTTCTCTTTATACTTTTTGTGATGACTGACATTAGTGACCCCTCATTAAAAAAAACAACAGTTTTTTTCTGGTCAAGTTATTTACCTTTTATGGATGTTCAGTCAATGGGTTAGTTAGAATTCAGTCATCTTACAGACTTCCAAAATTACATAAAAGAATTTTCAGTAAACTCTCTGAATTTGGTATTCCACAATACTATTAACTTTAAAAATCCTATTGTTATTTTACATATGTGGAAAATTTCCTGCAGGAGAAGTTTTCCTTCTTAGCATGAATTTGATTTGCATATCTTTTTCTGACTCTGCATATGTAATCAATATCAATTAGGTAATTTACATAAATATAGGGCAAAGGATAACTTTGTTCCGTCTGGGACAAACTCTATTGTGGAAAGCATGACATTTGAAAAATATGTTGTTTGTGTTTTTATTGATTCAGTGCATTATCATGTTTTTTTCTATCTATGAGTTTGATTCCCCAATGAATGGAATAAGTTAGGGGGGATTTCTGGTGGGAAAATTGTCTACAGGGGGAGTTTTGTGGGATAATTGTTTGTATTTTTTGTTCACTGGGTGCAGTTATACTTGCTAATTGAGAAATGCTGGATCGGATCCTAGTGGTTATTTCTTTACTGCTAAAGTCCTTTGTTTAACTATTATTTCCAGTTAATTTATGAAATTGATTTAACAACTTTATAATATAGATTTAATTATAGAGATGGGCATAGACACTATTTATCAAGAGGGGGGGGGGCAGAGTTGTGGATAGAGTATATACATTGTTGGCTTTAGGGGATAGGAGATATGTCAAAGTTTTTCAAAAACATAGTACAAGTTTAACAAAATGTCCAATTTTAGAATGAGGAGGAGCTTGATGAGCTTGAAAGAAGGAGATTGGAGAAACTGAAAGCTGTCAAAGGAAGTGACGAAGAAGAAGGTGAGTTAAGTTCATTTTTATAACATTGATCAAATTGCAAAGAAAATCTCTAATTATTGACCAGCTAAGTGGGAGACCAATCCCCATTAAAGACATGTTGCTGGAGATTATCAGAGGTACAGTTGAATAAGAATAAACCAAATTTATCTCCTTCCCCAATAAGCACTTTTCTAAATTATATAATAGAATTCAGTCAGGCTCAAATGGGCTAAATTTTCAGGCATTTTTGTATCAGTTTTCTAATTCAAGTGGCTCAACCCCTCTTTGCAGACATTGCAATATAAAAAATAAAACAATAGACCAATGCCTTTTTTGAATGTATTATGCTGACGTCTGCACAGTGTAACACCTAAACTTCACACCTAAAATTGTCATATTATTTACAATTTGTATCACTTTGACTAGGAGCTTTTTTTTTCAAAAACGAGACTCTCATAAGTGCTGACTTTTTCCTATTATTTGAAAGCCGTTTTTCTTCACAGTCAGCCTCCAAACGGCGAATTATGCCATGCGTACTAATCATGGATCCTAGCTTATGAAGTATCAGCAATGATAAATCATCTGCAAACTTCGCTCTCTTTTCATGCCAAGTCGCAATTTTGTTACACAGTATTAAAAATAAAACAGGTCCCGTTTGGGTACCTTGGGGTATTCCACAGAAAACTTCAAGAAAATCCGATTGTACCCCGTCAGCACTAACACACTGTTGTCGTCCGTGTAAAAAAACTATAAACTATCCGAATTAAAAAGGTCTAAAATCTTTCATTGACTCGAGAATATCCGGATGGCTTGATTTGTCGAAAGCCTTTTCTAAGTCTGCTTGCAATATTTATACAAATGTATCTTTATTTTCTAGATGCTCCAGGGCTTCTTCCACAATTTTGATGAGATAATGTACTGTGCTAGACTCTTTGATAAATCCATACTGACAGGGATCTATTTTATCACAGAAATCTTCTAGTAATCATTTCTTTAGAAAACGTTCAAAAACTTAAGATACAATAGGGGTCAAAGATATAAGTCGTAGATCCCTCACCCCTTTTGGATTCGAAATTATAGGCATTGGCGTTACAACTGCTTTTTTTTTTTAAATCATCCGGACAGGTACCTCTCAGAATACATTGGTTTAAAAAAGGCAGTCAGAGGTTCAGCTAGAAAGGCTGCGTTTTCTTTGTACAGGGTTGCTGGAATGTCTCCAGGGTAAGTTGCCTTATTGGGGTCAAGCCTCTCAAGAACCTTTGCAACTTCGTGAGGGAAAATCACAGGTATTTCAGATGGAAAAGCCAAGGGGGGAACATTGGAAATTGGTGGATTGCTTCTGCAAATACTAGCAAAATACTTATTAATAGCGGTTGCGTCAAGCTTATTCCCAGATTCGTCGTATATGCTTACACTTTGCCTTATAGAGGAGCCAGTGAGAAGTTGTATTCCTTTATAATAACCGGCTGGATTTGTGGTCATGAGCTCGTTCATTTTTGAGCCGTATGATTTCTCAGCCAATCTACATTCATAGACCACTTGATTTCTCAGCTTGGAAGCTTCACCTATCTTCTCCTTTTTATGGAGCCTGTTGCGTTTGCGTATCAGCGTTTTCAGGCGCGAGTTAACCCAGGGCTTGTCAGCTGAGTTTACTGTGACTGTTTTCTCTGGAAAATACACATCATAAGCTATCCGTAATTCAGTGGAAAATATTCTATACATGTCGTTGACATTGCAGTTTTCGTACAAACTTTTCCAGTTTTTCGAAATAACCCATTTTGTGAGTAGCTCTTTTCCAGGCTCAGTCTGAGGCTGGCTTGAAAAAATTTGCTTGGTTCCTATTCTCTTTTCCTCCCTGGGACACCAGTGCACACAGAAGTGTGTACTTTTATCAAGGACTCGGCAACGTCACTGGATCACTATAGAAATCGGAAATATCTGTGAAGATGAGATCAATGACAGACTTTTGAGTTGTCTTTTCACGAACAACTTGCTTCAAGCCTAGCGAACGTTCAATCCAGCTGGGTAGCAGGTCATTGAAGTCACCCATAAGAACCACAGAACTGTTTGGGTGTCTCAATATAATCTCATCTAAACATGCTTGTAGATGAGCTATGAACTTCCGCTTGTAACTCGACCGCGGCGGAAAATAGAGTACTCCAACTACGATCGAGTAAAACTTACGGGGAAGAATTTTTGGTCTCAATATTACCCACAACAGTTCGTAGTCGGTATTCTGAGAGCCTTCATATATCTGATGCGGTATATCGTTTCGAATATACATACCTACTCCTCCTCCACGTGTGACGACAGCACCTTCCTTGTTTCGCCTACTCTTGATGAGAAAATTATAGTTACTTATCTGGGTGTTAAACTCATTGGCAGACCACGTCTCTGTTATGCAGCAAATATCAATTCTATTGTCATTTAGTCTTGTCGAAAGTTCCGTCACTTTGTTGCATAGAGACTGGGCATTAACAAGGAGAAAAGAGGGGATGTCGGAGGAACTAGCTATTTCTTGCTTTTTATCTACCTGGGGTAGATTGCCGAAAAATGCTGGAAGTTTCCCAAATTATTAGAACATGTTGGGACAACGGGCGTGGAGGCTGCAGGGACCCCAAGAGGTGGCCAGTGGCTCGCCATACTCCAGTTGGGAGGGAGAACCGGGCTGGGTTGAACAACTTGGCCGTTACCTGAGAAGAAAGGAGCAGCATTTTGGCTAGGGTACATTAAATATAAAGGGGAAATACCTCTCTCGTTAGAAACCGATCTTCTATGATTATTCAATGGGAAACGCCTAGGATGTTTGGTATTTGGAGACCTTCGTCAGTTGCTGCTTTGGAGACAGTTCCTGTTTCGTGGTGTGGACAAAGTTGTATTTATGTTTGTTAGGGCACTGGCGTAACGAACCATGCTTGCACAGGTTCGGATGATCAGACTTGCAGTTCTGACTCTTGCACTTATTAGCTGCATAAAACTTGCAAAGATGAACATAAGTAGAAGCTTTACTTTTGTTGCATTTTCCATAACCAAAATATTTGCAAATCGTCCTTTTCTGTTTCTGCTCTGTGTGTGGTCGACTTGTGGAACTATGAGCGACTTTGTTTAGAAACGCTTTGTTGTTAAAGCTGGTTGGCAACATCCTCTTTCAGCTCAGGTACCGCAAGATTTAGCAATAGATCTATTTGCTTTTGTTGAAGCTGAATGAATTTGTCTTTTACGGCCATAGCAAGGCGGAGCTGCATCAACTCTACCTGAGCAAAATCTTGATCTGTAGAGCAGTCGCCTCCGTCGTCTAAAAGCATCGGTTCGAGACTTTTCTTAGCTGCAGGTTCTTTCTGGGTAGATTTAGGGGATAAAATAATTCTTTATCCGTCACATTTCTGGGAGGAAGAGTTGCCTGCCCTCTCCCATTATCAACATCCGTTTGTAGCTTGGCAGCCAATAATTTCACTCGTGCTTCAAGGTCTGCTTTTTTCCCGGACGTATCTAGTCCATGTTTTCGAGAAGAACGCCCAGAATAGGTACCGTATGTTTCCGGATGCTATTCAGAGATAATACGGGCAAATTTATTTCGCCGTTTTCTGAAATATTTAACTGTAACAGTCGTGACAACACTGTGCGGCTATTTCCTTATACTACGAAAATCTAAAAAAATAACACTAAATTTTCCTTATATCAAACAACTTAATCTAATCCAAATGTTGAACTAATTTGACGAAAAAAAAAATCAAAAAAGAAAGTTCACAGGGAAATTTCACAGCTTTAGCAGGGTTATGTCCGAAAAAAATTTAGCGTTAAAATAACGAAGTCTGAATCAATACTGAATACGGCTATAGGCGGTCGTACTGAATACTACTGCTTATAGGCGATAGACGTGCTACGGACTATTCAAAACCACCCAAAGATACTTTGACTGCTGCCTAAGATACTTTTGGTGTTTTAAGTTTCATTATTTTAACTTGGGTTATTGTCAATTTGAATTTAGCATCATTAACAAGTGTTTAAAGATCCATTAAGTTTCAACTTGATAAGTTTGAATTTTTCTCTAAAATCTTGAATTGCCAATCTGTTGCTTCCCAAAGCAGCTACAGAAGCTGCAAAAAGATAAGGGTATTGAGGTGGAGCTTTCAAGGAATGTTTTGGCAGATGCTGAACTTAACCAAAACAAAGAATCATCGTGTAGATTGTCAATAGGCTGATAAACCAATAACACAATCACATCTCACATTATTAAGTTCGACCTTTCAGTGTAAGTTGTGACAGATTTTGAACTAGCTAGAAGACTTTATTGCTCATATATTATAGGCTCATGCTATTAATAAAATCCCTGGCTATGAAGCTATTCACAGCATAAAGCCTTCTGGCGATAAGCTGCTTGTTCAAATTAGTCAATATGCAGCAAAGATTTTCAGCGATGCGGTTCCAGCCGTATTGAATAGCTGTGACGTCATGATTGAAGAAAAGAAATTTCATGGCATTGTTAAGGGGGTGACCGCTAATTATGAGGCGATAATTTTTAAGAAATCTGAAGGTGTCATCGACGCTGAATTTGTATTTTTATCTAATGCAAACTTGAGACGCGTTAGTTGTCTACCCAGTACTGCTTTTCGGTTGGTCAACAAGGATAAATTTTGGTAATCTGGCATCCTTCATCCCCAGAACAAGTCCTAAGCATATTATAGATTATTTCATTACAACCCTAGAAAGCAGAATTGAACCACATTTTACCTGTAAGGGGATCATTCTTACCGGAATAAAATTATTTATTTACACAAGTCTAATATAAAATGTAGTAGCCACTGGGGTTTAGGACCTATTTTATGTGGTTTTCATGTTGTGATGGCTTTAAAAAAAATAAAACTCAAATAAAATTCTCAAATTTGGAAAGCCTTATTTTCCACGGGGGGTATTTTTTTTGGGGGGGAGGGGGTATTTTCCGCGGGGGGGGGGTATATGCCTAAAACCTCTCACTTAAATCGGTTTGCTATATTTGCGGCAACTTCAAAGCTTTTAATATACAAAGATGTTTTTTCCATCAAAATGAATTTAAAAATCATTTACTATATTTTAGGGGAATACGTCTCAGCTGGTCAAACATGGTAAAGAAATGGTAGATTTGACGACAAAACTAAAATATATATACCAAAAACATACTGGACTTGGATCTCAATTAATTTGTGTGTTTCTCCCTCTCTCTCTCTCTCTCTTCCCTCCCCTCTCTCCTTTCCTCTCCTCTCTCCTCTTCTTTTTCCTCTCCTCTCTTTCCTCTCTTCTCCTCTCTTCCCTCTCTGCTCTCTTCTCTTTCCTCTCTGCTCTCCTCTCTTTCCTCTCTCCTCCCCTCCTCTCTTTCCTTTCTCCTCTCATCTCTTTCCTTTTTCCTCCCTCTCTCCCCTCTCTCTTTCTCTCTCTTTATCTTTATCTTTCTTTCTCTCTCTTTATCTTTCTCTCTCTCTCTCTCTCTCTCTCTCTCTCTCTCTCTCTCTCTCTCTCTCTCTCTCTCTCTCTCTCTCTCTCTCTCTCTCTCTCTCTCTCTCTCTCTCTCTCCATCTCTCTCCATCTCTCTCTCTCTCTTGTATAAAGTTAAGTAGTTATACTACTTCTGTGACTACTATTACAACTATGCCTAAGGGTATGAAAATGAAATTTTTATAGAATATTTCTGAAAATATCTGTTGTACGGATGACAACCTGCAATCCGTATGCAGGTTGTCAAAAGGGCATATCAGCAATATCTTCAGAACAGTTTCGTATCTGAGATTAAAACGTACAATGCTTGTTGTGGGGGATGTTGAACTAACCAAAAGACAATATCTGCATCATAATAATACTAATTCTACTCCTACAACTAATATTGCTGCTACTATTATTATTATTACTACTACTACTACTGCTACTAAAACAAAGACTACTACTATTAACTCTACTCCTTCTACTACTGCTGTAACTACTGGTGCTAGTAATATTACTAATAAACCTAAGGTTATTAAGGCGAAAATTTTGGGAAATATTGTAATTGCATTGAAATAAATCGAAACGTACTATGCCCACATAGCTTGTCAAAAGGACGTATTAGCAATGCTTCAGGACTGGTTGACGGTGTTTAGTTAAAAATTTAATTGTGTGTTGAAGGGGATTTTGAAAAAAAGGTGCTAGGAGCATACTGCTACTAATTCAGGGCTCAGAATCAGTCCCTAAAGTCCCCTTTTTTTACTGAAGTCCCTTCTAAGTCCCTTTTTATGCAGAAAGTCCCTTAACTCCCCTAAAAGCCCCTAAAATTCCCGTTTTGGGAGCATGGTATAATTGAAAACTGAAGCTGAAAAAATGATATATTTGAAAGACCTTTTTAGATAATATAGGTTCTCTGCAAATCCAGCAGTACTGGTCTCTTGGTTAATGCAGTTCAGAAAGAAGCAACAGAACAGTGGGAAATTTTATCTGAGGCCAAAGTGTCTGTTAACTGCTGTAAACATATGCAACTAATAACACTACACAATTGGCCTGTATGGTGGGTGCAGTTGAAGGATCACATTGTGGTATTGTTCAAGGATAGATAATTTCTTGTAGCTTAATGAAATGAACCATACCAGCATGAATTTGTCCAAATTGACTTGTATTCCAATTTTACAAATTCTATATTCTTCTCCTCTAAAGAGTAGTTAATAAACTAATAGCTGGTTGATTAAGAAGAGGAGAGTACCATGGGTGCAACTCTTAATTCTGAGGTCAGAAAATTTGCCTGTCCTCGGCATAGTCACAAGTTCATTTTGTTTTAAGATTTGTTGCTTTTCTGAAATGTGCATTGAAGAAGTGAATATAGTGAAAAATGCACTTTGTAACATAAACCAATAAAAACATGTTATAGAGAATGCCGGAAAAAGGGAGGCTTCCCAGATAATAGCTCTATTCAGAACATCCCAACAAGATGACAGACGTTGAGTTCTGCCATCGAAAAAACATTTGAAGAATGTCGCGTCGTCAGCAAAGCACCTCAAGATTGTAAACAACCTCTAAAGGAAAGATGTGTCTGCAGAATTTGAATCCGTGTATCAGAGCTTTTTACGAAATTCATAGCAGCGTTTCAGAAGCACGAACCCCTTGCGCACGCTCTTCATGCCGAGCTGAAAAACTTGCTTCTCACTGTTTTGGCAAAACTTCTGAAACCTGACATTCTTATGTCTACTGATGAAATTTCTACCATTTTCCTTGAGAACTTGGACAGATATTTGCAGAACACTATTGTAGGTGATCAGGTTGAGCTTGTGTTAGATGTTCAGAACCTCATCTTAGCAGAAAGACACGGGTTCCGTGGAAGAACGGGAAGGCATTTTAAATCAGCTGCCAAACACTTGATCAAGAAGTGCCCCAGCTCTTCTAATAGCCTTCTCGAAGTGCATAGGTGCCTGGGTCCCAAAAAAGGAAAAGAGTAGAAGTATGTCAGATATAGTTGTGCTTACTTGAGAGACCTCGTTAGGAGTAAGCATTGACAATGTTCGAAGTGATTGGATATTGCTGCAAGACGAGAGCTCAGTAGAACCATCGCCATTACGTATCAACCCGTTCTTGCATCAAATCATCTCTATGACGGACGCTTTTGGTGGATAAAAGTATACGCTTTTGTTGAAGCTTGTAATGGCTTTGTTGACATTATTGAACAGCAGTGCTGACGTAGAGAGGGGTTTTCACTTTCAGGAACACTACTTCCGTCAGACAGAGCCTCCGTGTCAGAAAGAGTCCTGCATGCGAAGCTGTATGTGGTTGACGAATTTAACACAGATGGAGGCTAACCCAAAAGGTTTCCTTTGGCAAACCCAAAACCCAAATAGGTAGAATCAGATAGAAGTTTACCTTTATTTCATCAATTTCAGTAAATTACATCCATAGCCCACTGCTTTTAAATTGTTCACATTACAAGTTATTCAGATTTGTCAGGCCTTCTGCACTCATCTGTCTATGCAAGTTTTTACCTTACATTTCGGTAAAAAAACATATATATTTAATCCCAATATTATCCCACTGGTGGTACTTGAGTACAAATAATCATCATGGTTTTTCTACTACTAACAACTCACCTCAGTACCAAGGTGCCAGAGGCCAACACAGCTACGCACGCTCCCCTTCTATCCGAATTTATTCAAAGCCTCCCTTTTTACACCCTCCCTGGAAGTTCCCATTTCTCTTAAATCTTTCTTTATGACATCCTCCTACCATAACTTCCATTGTTGAATCAGCATCACTTTCGATAGGTTTCAGCCAGTCTTTTAGTTCATTCAGCTTTTTACACTCTTTTCTGTATTTATTTTTTTTTTTAATTTGTCCACACTCCTGTATCTAGTTTTTGACATTAACGATAATACAAGCTTTGATAATTTAAAATTATGGATTCTTGAATCCAAAGATTCGTTTTCAACTCCCTGTCTTTACCTCTACATTTTTTTCTGTTTCTACCCTGTTGCTTTGAATGGAACAGGATTCTTTCCGATTTTAGCAAACTCAAAGAGAATGCAAATATACTTTTTTTTTAACCGTGCAACATTTTTTATTTCTGCTCAAATTTGGCTTAATAGTGACTACTTTCTTTTAAAAAGCTGTTTCGTGGAAAAAATTTCCTATGGATTCTTGAATTCAATGACTTATGCATATTCGGTGTTCTAGGAATTGGGGATATCATCACCCCGTCGGATATTCCTGCTATACTTAGAAGATTGAAGGAGGAGAAGACTCAAATCAAGGTGCTTAACCCGGATCGTGTAGCGGTCTTTGCCAATATGGATACTAAAGTTGCTATTATAAAGACCGTGACGAAGGTCGATTTAACGAAAGTGATTTTTTTTTATTATTAAGTTGTTAATAAGGTCTGGTCTTGAAAATAAATATAATTTGTTCCTTATAAAAAAAACGTTTAAGCAATAATTTTTTTTTGTTCAGGTAAGGAACCGAGGATTGACGATTTCCTTTATGTAACTAACGACGGCTATGTCAAAATATGGGGGATGAGTGGTTTCTGTCACTATCACATGATATTGAGACGGAAGATAAGTGCTATGAAGCTAGAGGCATGGGAGAATGATAAGAAGAAGAATGAGAATAAATGATATTATTATAAACATTAAATAAAGGATACTGCTCGTTGATTTGACTAAAGAATAGTTATTTAGGTGCATCTTTCTAGATTTCATTGAAATAATTCTAATATAAATATTCACCTTTTTAGAACTTTAAACATAAAAGACTGAATTTCAGATTTATTCATATAAACCCTTTATACTTCAATCTAAACAATATTTTGAGGTGAGAATAGATGTCTTAAAAATTAGATTTGATGAATTACCAGGAATCAGGAGAAGTGTTTTCATTGAAACAATATTTTTAAAACATATATATTTTTATTAATACTTACACTTTTTATATACACATATACATTTTTATTAATATTTATAAAATTATATACATTAATTGAATACTTCAGTTTTAAAACCTGGATCTAACATTGCATTCTTTCGTAAATCTCTAGTTTGAAATATTAAACTATGCATATTTTCTTTATGTATTTTTAGAAGGTCTAATACACGTTTTCTACCTGCACTGAAATTAGGTCTAAAAATTGAAGGATTTGATATTTGAGGATTCAGTATATTGTTTTGGTCTCTTGTGTCTAGATGGTTATGATTACGACATATATCAAAATCAATTTGCTCGAAAATTTCATTCGAATCAATAAAATTTATCAATTAGCTTATCCCGACTCAATCTATCCATATCTAATTGCTGGAAAATGTCATCTGGTTCTCTATGAAATTTGTCAATAAGATCACCCCGAGTCAAATCTTGAGGGTTCGGGATGCTTTCTTTCGCACTCAATATATGATTCATGGCTACAGCCAAGGCCGTACCCAGAGGGGGAGGGTTTGCCCCCTCCCGAAATGTTTGTTTGACTCGTAAAAACGTAACAAAAATAGATATAATAATCCATAAACGAATTTTGTATGCGTTTTTGAGGATTTTTTTGTGTACCCCCCCCCCCCCCATCCCCCGAAAAAAAGTCTTTGAGTAAAACCCCCTCCGAAAAAAATCCTGGGTACGGCCTTGGCTACAGGATCCACATATCCAGGAATCACTATCTCATCCTTATCTCCACCCAAGCTGATTATGGGTTTTATTGATTGTGGTGTTTTTGTTTCGACGATTTCTGATTGTCATTTATTTTCTTCTGCTGTTTGTGTAGATTAAAGAAAATATAATGAAAACAATATTAATCTTTAGTTTTTTCAAATACTATCACACATGGTTAAGACAGATTCTTATTAAAGAAAGAAAACAATTATAACGTGACAACCCTGCACTGAATAAACAGTCAAAACGTGGCAAGACAGAAGACACTGAAAAAAATTTCGAAGGTGAAACATAATAAAACAGAAGACATTGAAAAAAAAAAGTAATTTTAAGATGAAAAGTAACATAGCAGAGGACACTGAAAAAAATTTCGAAGGTGAAACATAATAAAACAGAAGACATTGAAAAAAAAGTAATTTTAAGATGAAAAGTAACATAGCAGAGGACACTGACATAAAACTTTCAAGGTGAAATATAACAAGTTGCCTCGGCTTGTCGTTTGTCATTATAAAAGAAATAACACCAAACCTTTCTTTCTTTTAATTGTTCAGGTTATGGGAAAAAAACGTTTTTATGTTCTTTAACACACTGAATCTGGATGTATAATTTTCAGAGATCCCTTGACTTTAATTATTAAAGGGATAATAAAAGGTAACATTTTTTCGTTTGTAGTTCATATTTGAATGCAATATTCAAACTAATCATAATTCTGTATAACCAAGCAGTATTTATACTGGAAATAAGAACCGGTGTATGCTGTATATTTTAAACCAGAATATCTTAACCTCTAGGTCGACGCTCTAGTTCACATATAAAGGTTTAACATTTCGAACAATAGCCAGATTTACTCGCTCAGGCTGTAAGTTCTGTATTGTATATCATTTTGGTCCAAATATAACATGTTCTGATCGCTTTATACGATCTCGTTTAGTATGTAAAGGGGCCTTACTACTAGGGTTTTGGATCATAATTATTACAATGATGATATCGTTTTATACTTCCAAACTTTTCAAACAGTTCGTGGTAACAAACTATAAGAGGCGACCTGGTTCAATAGTAACCGAAACTCTAAAAAACAAAATTTTGATATTAATAGATACATCAAAAGAACCGGATTTGTATGCTGATTTTAGATATGTAAGTTAAGTCCTACCGATCAAAAGTTACGAGCAAGAAAATTTGCCTTATTTTCGAAAAAAGGGCGAGACACCTCCTAAAAGTCATAGAATCTTAATGGAGTTCACACCATCAGATTCAGTAAACCTTACTGTAGAGGTTTCAAGCTCCTATCTGCAAAAAATAAGGAATTTTGTATTTTTCGCCAGAAGAACGATCACGGATGCGTGTTTATTTGTTTTTGCTTTTTCCCAGGTATGATCATATCGACCCAGTGGTCCTAGAAGGTTGTGAGAAGGTTCATTCAAACGAAAATTAAAAGTTATAGTGGCCTTTTTAAGCGACCAAAGAAACTGGAGGGCAACTAGAATCACTTTTTACAAAAAAAACTGCATTTTCATGTACAAGCTACGCTCACCATTCTACCATCTGAGACTCTTGACCAGTCTACAGTAGCCACAGTAAAAAGCGCAACTTCATTTCTCGAGGGTGTACCGAATAATGAACAAGTACCAATTACTTCATTATTATATTTTGGTTTTTCTTTTTCCGCAGCGAGTCCGGATTGCAGCGGTAGCTTGGAACCTAGTAAGAGACGATCACGTTCAATAATAAGAAATATAAAAACCCAAGGGAAATATATTGGCTTAAAAAACAAGAAAAGTGGCAGCTACTACAACATTCTGCCTAAACGGCATCTTTTTTTCTTCCACAGATAGCTTGGCAGAACATCGTAGCGAGAGTTGTTCAATGGCTCATTTTAAAGGAAATTAATGGGGTTAAAAACATTTTGTAATTAAAACAATTTATTTTTAAAATAGAATCAATTTTTTAACAAAAAACTGTATATTTCATGTTAAGGATTGATCGATGACGTCATAATCGTAGGATGTAGCCAGGTCGTCTCTTACTATTCCAATTAAGAAAAAGCCATAGGGTTTTTCCTATTTGTAATTTTATCATACTGAGATCATTTTAGTAAAAACCAGTACTCATGGGCGTACGGAAGGGGGGCAGCTGCCCCCTAGAACTTCAAATTTTCACTAGATATGGCTGAAAAGCAGCTGGTTGAAAAAGTAGTTGAGTAAAGGTAGATGGCTAAAAAAGCAGTTGATAAAAGATAGATGGTTGAAAAGGCTGGAAATAAACAGCTGGAATGACAGAATAAAATTCAAACAAGAATCAATTATCCATAAAGTCTTGGAAAGATTGAGCTCTAATCCAAGAAGATTAATGCTGAAGTTTATTGATGATTTATGATTTTTGGTGATTACTTATTAATAAAGCTTTCATAATAGGTATGTTAGAACTTGCTGGCAATGTAAGGTTTTGTGAACTGCCAATATAACTTCAGCCTTTCATCAAAGAATCGGTACCCCCCCCCCCCTCCTCTAGAGAAGAAGCTACGTACGCCCATGCCAGTACTTACTAGTGTTATAGATTGCTGTTGTCTTATCCGCCTTATTGGTCCGCCTTTTCTTTCTTTTCCCCAGGGGTGATCGTATCGATCCAGAGGTCCTAGAATTTTGCGAGAGGGCTCGTTCAAATGGAAATTAAAGTTCTAGTGCCTTTTTTAATCAAAAATAAATTAAAAATAAAATCACTTTTTACAAAAAAAAACTGCATTTTAGATGTCTTAATATTTTCACAGATATTTGATTTCTCAAGTAATCATAGAGAAAAAAGAGCGATTCGTCTCAATAGCAACCGAAACTCTAAAAACGGAATTTGGATATCAATAAATATATCAAAAGAATTGGATTTTTATGATGATTTTAAATATGTAAGTTTCATCAAGTTTTATTTGTAGTTAAAGTAAAGAACGAATAGTAAAGTTTATAATAACTGAATATTACTAGGAGACCAAAGTTTGTAATAAAACCTTACTTTCCTAGAAACCAGCATCATCCATTTATAATTAACAGAAAAAGTTGGCCCGGATGAGTTTGTACTCGACGCCTTGGGATTACAAGACCTACGCTCAACTGACTGAGCCACCAAATCTTGTATTTTATGAAAGAATATACAGCTTGAGACAATATTGAAAAAGAGTTACATCAAGGACCGATATAGTTCATTATTAATGGGGCCAATGCAAGTTTCGTCGAATACAACTGAAAACCTAGTAAAGAGCAAAACGCGGCACCTAGTAACTAGAAGTTAATATAATTACATAAAAGATCGATGTAAAAATCATTTCGATGAATTCGTTTGTAGATTTTATTCATATATTTGCATTGTCTACTTAAGACGTGACACCAAAATTGTTGTTTTTGTCAGGGTGTAATTTTGTATGGGGTAGGGGGCAACTGCCCCCTCCAGACCCAAGTTTGCCCCCCCCCCGAGCTGAAATTTAGTTTCTTCAAAAATCTTGTCAGAACTAAAATAATCCTGCATAATTCAGAAAAGTTTTCTTCAGTAATTCTCTGCATTTATGGTACTATAAGCTTATTTTTTATTTCTCACTGACGTTTATCCTTGACCTGGGAAAGTTTGGTCCACCTTTGCCCCACCCCCCAGGGTTTTGACGAAATTACGCCCCTGTTTTTTGTGCTACATCACACGTACGGATCGTGGAATTGATAAAAATCACTTAGATATGAGCAATAGCTTTCAAATGAGCCGTTAAACGTCGCTCTAAAATGTTCTGGTAGCCCAGTAGCACCAGCTTTTCCACTTGAGACAAGGCACCCAAAATACCGTTTTTTAGTGCCATTTGGAACTTGCTGATGGTGGAGTTTGTAGGAAGAAAGGACGTATGTATGAGCAATATCTTTTATATGAGCTATTAAAAATTTGTGTAAGATAGAGGCAATACCAAAACGCCCATACTGATACGTGTGATATCGATACGTCCGGTACCAATACAACGTACAGCTTTTCCCCCAGGGACTATGGAGGGTCATATCATCACTAAAATCATAGATACTAGACTTTTGAAGTATGTTGAACAAAATGGCTATCTCGAAATTGATTGGATGACTTTAGGGGGAGGAGGCCTCTAGGGAGATAGGGCTAGTTGCCCTTCAATCTTTTTGGTCACTTAAAAGGGGCACTTACAAATTTAATTTCCTTTCTAATGAGCTACTACACATCTCTCTATGATGCTCTGACCACCCCCAAGCCCTACTAGAAAAAAAGGGAGACAGATCAGTGCTACCGATGCAAAAAAGCGATTTTTTTGTTGTTCAAGGACGGGGACTGTAATTTCCATGCGAGTAGAGGAGGGGGTACCAGCCCCATTGCTCACCCCTGCTGCCACCTACAACTTTTTTAACACCATATATTAGCACGAGAACCACGTGGTTTATGGTTTTTTGTCAATGAGAATTTGAAAAAACAGGAATTTTGTCAATTTTATGTATGTTTTCATAGATGGTTATGTGTGTTGGTCGATTTATTTGATGTTTTTCTCGGATGTCAACATCAAATTATGGATGTTTTATGGTTTTTGTCAGTGAGAATTTGAAAAACAGGAATTTTGTCACATTTATGTATGTTTTCATGGTTTTTGTCAGTGAGAATTTGAAAAACAGGAACTTTGTCACATTTAAGGATGACAACAGCAATTCATGTCTGTTTTATGGTTTTCGTCACTGAGAATTTGAAAAACATGAACTTTCTCACTTGGAAAACCATAAACCACGTGGTGCTGTCACGAGTCAGAACACCTGTGCTGTCGACCTCAATTCACATATCGTGAATCAATAATTCCCCTTAGAAACAACAAATTAATTTTCCCTTTCTTGACAGATCAATCAATCAATGACATCATCTGTCAGACTTTAAAAATTTCCGCCTAGAAACATTTCTCCAGGAATAGATCCAAAATCATTAATGTCTTTGCCTCGGGAACAGTTCTACTGGTCGAACTCCAAAAGATATTAATAACCAAAGGCCATGGAAACAATTAGGCAAGAAACATCTTAGCGATGAATTGTTTTAGCGCGCGAGAAGGTTTCCTATTAATTTGAAATGCATTAGCGCAGAGATGCCAATAACAAAGGAAAACGCTGAATTTACGTTTAGGGATAATTTTGGCGAAACTGTTTTAGCTATTTTATGGAACTATTTCGGCGAAACAGCTAGAGACATTTTAAAAGAAGATTTTTGAAGAGATTTTGGAGGAGGTTTTGAGTGTGGTCATTATAATACACAAGTTTCAATTGAACAGTGTTGTGAGGTCCTCTAACCCAACCCCAAAGGGTTCCAACCCCGAAGGAAGCCCCCGGTCCTCAAAGGCCCCCCCAGCTCCCCAAGGCCCTCCCCCGGGCCCCAACTGCCTCTCCGGACCCCCCAAGGCCCTCCCCCCGTCCCAAAAGGTCACCCAGACCCCCAAAGACCATCCCCAGGCTCCAAATGTCCCCAGGCGCCCAACTGTCCCCCCGGACCCCCAAAGACCATCCCTGTGCTCCAAAGGCCCTCCCTGTGCCCCCAAATGCCCTCCTCCGGTCCCCAAAGGCCCATCGAGCTCCCAAAGGACCAACGGGGTCCCAAATGCCCTCCCCCGGGCCCCAACTGCCCCTCCGGACCCCCCAAGGCCCTCCCTGTGCTCCAACGGCCCTCCCTGTGCCCCCAAAGGCCCTCCTCCGGTCCCCAAAGGCCCATCGAGCTCCCAAAGGCCCAACGGGGTCCCAAAGGCCCTCCACCGGCCCCCAACTGCCCCAAAGGCCCTCCCCTGGTCCTCAAAGGTCCCCCAGGGCTTCCAAAGGACCAACGGGGTCACAAAGGCCCTCCACCGGTCCCCAAATGTCCCTCAGGCACCCAAAGGCCCTCCCTGTGTCCCAAAGGCCATCCTCCGGTCCCCACCGGCCCCTCGTGATCCCCACGTACCACCGGGGTCACAACGGCACACCACCGGAACACAACTGTCCTCCCGGCCCTCCCAGACCCTCCCGGCGCCCCAAAGGCCTCCCCCCCCCCCCCCCTGCCCTCCCCAGACCCCCCAAGGCCCTCACCCCGGCCCCCCCGGGCACCCTCCGCGCCCCACGGCCCCCCCCCCCGCAAGGGCCCCCCCGACCCACCAAGGCTCTCCCGTGCACCCGTCTTTCGTTGATGTGTGTTGTCTGAAACCTATGATTTGGGATGTGTAGTTTGCTACTTCGGGCTTTTCTGAGCTAAGGTTTCTTAGTATTTCCTAGGTGAATGTTGTCTGAAACCAATAGTTTGGGATGAGTAGTTTGCTATTTCAGGCTTTTATGAACTAGGTTTCTTAGCCTTTCGTTGATGTGTGTTGAGTGAAACTTATGATTTGGGATATGTAGTTTGTTATTTTTGACTTTTCTGAGTTGGATTTCTTAGTCTTTCATAGGTGTGTGGTGTCTGAAACCTATGATTTGGGATGTGTAGTTTGCTATTTTCGACTTTTCTGAGCTGGATTTCCTAGCCTTTCATAGGTATGCGTTGTCAGAAAATTATGATTTGGAATGTATAGTTTGCTATTTCAGACTTTTCTGAGCTAAGATTTTCTAGTATTTCGTAGGTGAATGTTGTCTGAAACCAATAGTTTGGGATGAATAGTTTGCTATTTTTGACTTTTCTGAGCTAGGTTTCTTAGTCTATCGTTGATGTGTGTTGACTGAAACCGATGATTTGGGATCTTTAGTTTGTTATTTTTGACTTTTCTGAGTTAGATTTCTTAGTCTTTCATAGTTATGTGTTCCATGAAACCTATGATTTGGTGTGGGTTGAGTGCTACCTTTGTCTTGTCTGAGATAGATTTCTTAGACTTTCATAGGTGTGTGTTGTATGAAACCTATAGTTTGGGATGGGTGGATTGCTACTTATGACCTTTCTGAGCTGGATTTCTTCGCCTTTAATAGGTGTTTGTTGTCTGAAACCTATGATTTGGGATATGTAATTTGCTATTTCCGACTTTTCTGAGCTAGGTTTCTTAGCCGTTCATAGGTGTGTGGTGTCTGAAACCTATGATTTGGGATGTGTGGGTTGCTATTTCTGACTTTTCATAACCGGATTTCTTAGTCTTTCATAGGTATGTGATGTCTGAAACCTATGATTTGGGGGTGTGTGGGTTGATATTTTTTGACCTTTCTGAGCTAGATGTCTTAGCCTTTCATAGGTGTGTCCTTTCAGAAAATTATGAGATGGGAGGTAGAGTTTGATTTTTGGACTTTTCAGAGCTAGGAGTTTTAGACACTCATAGGTGTTTGTTGTCTGAAACTTCGAGTTTGGGATGAGTATTTGGCTATTTCAGACTTTTCTGAGCTAAGATTTCTTAGTATTTCGTACTTGAATGCTGTCTGAAACCTATGATTTGGGATATGTATATTACTATTTCGGGCTTTTCTGAGTTAGATTTCTTAGTATTTCGTAGGTGACTGCTGTCTGAAACTTATGATTTGGGATATGTAAATTACTATTTCGGGCTTTTCTGAGTTGGATTTCTTAGTCTTTCGTAGGTGTGTGGTGTCTGAAAACTATGATTTGGGATGTGTGGGTTGCTATTTTTTAACTTTTCTGAGCAGGATTTCTTAGCCATTCGTAGGTGTGTGTTGACTGAAACCTATGATTTGGGATGGTTAATTTGCTATTTCTGACTTTTCTGAGCTGGATTTCTTAGCCTTTCATATGTGTGTCCTTTCAGAAAATTATGATTTGGGAGGTATAGTTTGCTTTTTGGACTTTTCATAGCTAGGATTCTTAGTCACTCATAGGTGTTTGTTCTCTGAAACTTCGAGTTTGGGACGAGTAGTTGGCTATTGCAAACTTTTCTGAGCTAAGGTTTCTTAGTATTTCGTAGGTGAATGCTGTCTGAAACTTATGATTTGGGATATGTAAATTACTATTTCGGGCTTTTCTGAGTTGGATTTCTTAGTCTTTCATAGGTGTGTGATGTCTGAAACCTATGATTTGGGATGTGTAGTTTGCTATTTTCGACTTTTCTGAGCTAGGTTTCTTAGCCTTTCATAGGTATGTGTTGTCAGAAAATTATGATTTGGGACGTGTAGTTTGCTATTTCAGGCTTTTCTGAGCTAAGGTTTTCTAGTATTTCGTAGGTGAATGTTGTCTGAAACCTATAGTTTGGGATGAGTAGTTTGCTATTTTCGACTTTTCTGAGCTAGGTTTCTTAGTCTTTCGTTAGTGTGTGCTGACTGAAACCTATGATTTGAGATACGTAGTTTGCTATTTTTGACTTTTCTGAGATGGATTTATTAGCCTTTCCTAGGTGTGTGTTGACTGAAACCTATGATTGGGATGAGTGGTTTGCTATTTTTGTCTTTTCTGAGCTAGATTTCTTATCCGTTCATAGGTGTGTGTTGTCTGAAACTTATGATTTGGGATGTCTAGTTTGCAATTTGAACTTTTCAGAGCTATTATTCTTAGTCCGTCATAGGCGTTTGTTGTCTGAAACTTCTAGTTTGGGATGAGTAGTTTTGCTATTTCAGGCTTTTCTGAGCTAAGGTTTCTTAGTCTTTCATAGGTGAATGATGTCTGAAACCTATGATTTGGGATATGTAAATTACTATTTCGGGCTTTTCTGAGTGGGATTTCTTAGTCTTTCATAGATGTGTGGTGTCTGAAACATATGATTTGGGATGGGTGGATTGCTACTTTTGACATTTCTGAGCTGAATTTCATAGCCTTTCATATGTGTTTGATTTCTGAAACATATAGTTTGGGATGAGTAGTTTGCTATTTTTGACTTTTCTGAGCTAGGCTTCTTAGCCGGTCTGATGTGTCGGTTGTCTGAAACCTAGGATTTGGGATATGTAAATTACTATTTCTGGCTTTTCTTAGCTAGATTTCTTAGTCTTTCATAGGTACGTGTTGTCTGAAACCTATGATTTTGGATGTGTGGGTTGCTATTTTTTGACTTTTCCGAGCTGGATTTCTTAGCCGATCATAGGTGAGTGCTGTCTGAAACTTGTGATTTGAGATGGTTAATTTGCTATTTCCGGCTTTTATTAGCTAGGTTTCATAGTCTTTCTTAGGTGTCTGTTGTCAGAAAATTACGATTTGGGATGTGTAGTTTGCTATTTGAACTTTTCAGAGCTAGGATTTTTAGTCCATCATTGGTGTTTGTTGTCTGAAACCAATAGTTTGGGATGACTAGTTTGCTATTTCAGGCTTGTTCACTTTGAATTTCTGTCATGAAATGCAAGAGTTGGAAAATTGGGGTCTTAGTCCACCAGCTCAGTATTGGGGTCCCAGTCCACCAACCTGAATGGTGGAAATCACTAGATCAGAATTGGGGTCTTAGTCCACCAGCCTGAATGGTGGAAATCCACTAGCTCAATATTGGGGTCTCTGTACACCAGCCTGAATGGTGGAAATTCACTAGCTCAGAATTAGGGTCTTAGTCCACCAGCCCGAATGGTGGAAATTCACTAGCTCAGTATTGGGGTCTTAGTCCACCAGCCTGAATGGTTGAAATTCACATTAGACGACACAAAAACTTACACACACACACACACACACACACAGACACACGCACACACACACACACAGCTTATCTATGGCTAAGTTTGTTAAAGACAATCTATTTTCTTGCGAAAACACACAAAATCAGAAAAAATGTTAACTTTTAATTTATTAACTAAGCACTTAGAATAATTTTCAATATCTTTATTAAGAGTTTATCATATATAATTCTCCGTGTGCTATCGAAAAGATAATTTCTAGCGACAACACACAAAATAAGAAAAAATGATCAATTTTACGTTAGTAAATAAGTAATTAGACTCAAAATTTAGATATATATTAAGACTTTCAACTAGCTATGGATAAGTTTCATAAAGACAAGATATTTTCTTGCAAAAACACACAAAATCAGAAAAAAAGTTCACTGTTCCTTTATTACCTACAAAATTAGACTAAAAATTAGTATATTTATGCAGATTTTCATCTTTCTATGTACAATTTTGATAAATAAAATATATTTTCTTGATAAAACACACAAGATCAGAAAAAATGGTCAATGTTCATTTAGTAAAAAAACAAGTATACTAAACCTTAATAAACTAATTAAGAGTTTAAAATAGCTCTTGCTCAGTTTAATACAGAAAAGATATTTTATATATAAAACAATAAAACACGTAAAAAAATGAAAATGATAAATTATAAAAACCACAAAAATAATCAAATATTATTTATAAATTCAGATTTAAATATTTAAAGTTATAAGTTTGCTAAAGACAATATATTTTCTTGTTAAAACACACAAAATCATAAAAAATTATAAATTGTACTAGAGGACCAACTAACATAGACTAAATAGTAATATATTTATGCATAGTTTAACGTATATCGGGAGAAGTTTTCTAATGAAAATATCTTTTCGTGAGAAAACACATAAAATAATAAAATATTATAAAGTTTCACTAAGTACATAATTTCTAAGACTAAAAATGAAGTTATCTGTTAAGAGTTTCAAATAGCTATGGCTAAGTTTGCTAAAGACAAGCTATTTTCTTGCGAAAACATACAAAATCAGAAAAAATGATCAATGTTCCTTTAGTACCTACACAATTAGACTAAAAATGAAGATATTTATACAGAGTTTCAACTAGCTATGGCTAAGTTTACTAAAGACAAGCTATTTTCTTGTGAAAAAACAAAAAAACAGAAAAAAAAAATGTTATCTTCTAATAGACTAAATCATCATTGAGGCATACTTGAATATATTTATTAAGAGTTTCAACTAGCTAAGGATATGTTTGCTAAAGACAAGATATTTTATGGCAAAAAAACAAAAACTCAGAAAAAATAGTGTTATGGTCGATTAAGTTAGGTTAGGTGAAGTTAGGTTAGTCGAGATTAAGTTAGGTTATGTTAAGGTATGTTAGTCGCGTTGAGACGCCGTTATCAATAAGATAGGTTAGGTTAGGTTGTGTTAATTTTTTGTTTGTTCAGTTAGGTTAGATTCAGTTAGGTTAGGTTCTGTTATGTGAGTAGCGGTAAGATTGAAAGTGTGTTGAGGTTAGGCTAGGTTTGAATAATTTCTCGGGCGTACGTCGGCTATCCTAACCTAACCAAACCTAACTTAATCTAACCTATCCTAACCTAACTTAACCTAACCTAACTTCACCGAGCCTAACCTAACCTAACATCAAATCAATTAATCCACCCCCAACTCCAAGAGACGCGCGCGCGTACTGCTGATCTACTCTACTAACCTAACTTAGCATACCATCAATGACAATCACCTATCATCACCTAACTTAACCTAACCTCAATATCTATCCCATCCAACTAAAGTGGATGAGGTCTGGTGTTTTCGACCGAAAATATATTTTCGTTAGAAAACTTAGCCATAGATAGTTGAAACTCTGCATAAATATCTTAATTTCATCCTAATAGCGGAGTTAATCTATGACCAGTGAAAATTTTTTTTTCTGATTTTTTGTTTATTAACTATAAAATAGCTTGTATTTAGCAAACTTAGCCATAGCTAGTTGAAACTCTGTATAAATATCTTCATTTTTAGTCTAATTGCGTAGGTACTAAAGGAAGATTGATCATTTTTTCTGATTTTGTGTGAATTCGCACGAAAATAGCTTGTTTTGGACAAACTTAAACATTTTTATTTGAAACTAGTAACAGATAAATTAATTTTTAGTATAATAGCGTCGTTACTTGAGTAAACTTCAAAATTTTTTCTGTGATTGTGTGTTTTCACTCGAACATATAGATTCTTTATCAATCGTATCACGAGCTCGTTGAAACTCTGAATAAATAACCTAGATTATAGTCTAAATGCGTTTGTAATAGAGGACCATTTGAAATTTTTTCTGATTTTGTGTGTTTTTGCAAGAAAATAGCTTGTCTTTAGAAAACTTATCCA
>NC_142796.1:46917640-46942640 GCF_049724085.1 Artemia sp. Qi Xiang Cuo
TAGGGGATAAAAATAATTCTTTATCCGTCACATTTCTAGGAGGAAGAGTTGCCTGCCCTCTCTCATCGTCACCATCCGTTTGTAGCTTGGCAGCCAATAATTTCACTCGTGCTTCAAGGTCTGCTTTTTTCCCGGACGTATCTAGTCCATGTTTTTCGAGAAGAACGCCCAGAATAGGTACCGTAAGTTTTCTGATGCTATTCGGAGATAATACGGCCAAATTTATTTCGCCGTTTTCTGACATATTGAACTGTAACAGTCGTGGCAACACTGTGCGGCTTTTTCCTTATACTACGCAATTCGAAAAAAATAACACTAAATGTTCCTTATATCAAACGACTTAATCTAATCCAAATGTTGAACTAATTCGCCGAAAAAAAATCAAAAAAGAAAGTCCACAGGGAAATTTCACAGTTTTAGCAGGGTTATGTCCGAAAAAAATTTAGTGTTAACATAACGAAGTCTGAATCAATACTGAATACGGCTATAGGCGGTAGTACTGAATACTACTGCTTATAGGCGATAGACGTGCTACGGACTATTCAAAACCACCCAAAGATACTTTGACTGCTGCCTAAGATACTTTTGGTGTTTTAAGTTTCATTATTTTAACTTGGGTTATTGTCAATTTGAATTTAGCATCATTAACAAGTGTTTAAAGATCCATTAAGTTTCAACTATTCTAATTATTTTTTTCCAATTTTTTTCGGTAGATGCCTATTTGAATGTTAGTATCGTAAACAAAAGTCCCGAGAGAAAAAAAAGAAATCTTAGATACGTTCTAAGACCGTACTGGCTATACCGCCGAGCCGTCCTAAATAACAAAAAAAAAGAGAAAAAAAACTACAAAAAAACAAACTAACCTTTCGAAATGGAGGCTAACAAAGGAGAAGAAAAGATTTTTTGTTAGCGTCCACTTCGAAAGCTTGTTTTAGTTTTTGCTGTTTTTTTTTAGCACTTAGAACGGTTTAGAGGTCATTTCCACTGTATCTGTCAGAATTATGAAATGGACTAGGGCAGTATCGAATTTTTGTAAGTGTTTCCTCGTAATCCAAAGAAATTTGATAAGTTTGAAGTTTTTCCTAAAATCTAGAATTACCAATCTGTTGCTTCCCAAAACAACTACAGAAGCTGCAAAAAGCTAAGGGTATTGAGGTGAAGCTTTCAAGGAATGTTTTGGCAGATGCTGAACTTAACCAAAACACAGAATCATCATGTAGATTGTCAATAGGCTGATAAAGCAATAACACAATGACATCTCACATTATTAAGTTCGACCTTTCAGGGTAAGTTGTGACAGATTTTGAACTAGCCAGAAGACTATATTGCTCATATATTACGGGCTCATGCTATTAATAAAATCCCTGGCCATGAAGCTATTCACAGCATAAAGCCTTCTGGCGATAAGCTGTTTGTTCAGATTAGTCAATCTGCAGCAAAGATTTTCAGCGATGCTGTTCCAGCCGTATTGAATAGCTTTGACGTCATGATTCCAGAAAAGAAATTTCATAGCATTGTTAAGTGGGTGACCGCTAATTATGAGGCGATAATTTTTAAGAAATCTGAAGGTGTCATCGACGCTGAACGTTTGGGAAAATCCCTTGGTGTGAAAATTTTCTTTTGTGTATTTGTTACATTAAAATTTTTATTTCATATACCTTACCTACCTCCTTTGAAAATGGTTTTTGAGCTGTTGGTTGTTTATCCTGACGTACTTGTACTTGCTAACAGCTATTCCGCTTAATAAATATGAATTCTAAGTATATCAATTTCTTATATATTATGCTGTCATACCAAGAATGAAATAAAGGGTGTCCCAGGAGAGATAGACCCATACAATATTTTTTAAATTTTTCGGTTTTGATTCTGCAGTCTCGCAGTAGTTTTTTTTTTTTTTTTTTTTTTTTCTTTTTTTTTTTTGATAATGATTAGTTACTTAGTGATAAATGACTGAATTAATTGCAGACGATGCAAATTTTTTCACTTTCCACGTGAAATCAGCGTGTCATAGAGTATGTTCCATGACGCCTGACAATACTCAAAGGAGAAGCTCCTTGTTCAAAATCCGTTTTTATCAATCTATGTTACTGGGACAAAATTTAGATAACCTAATGTTGAAAAGATTATGCGGCCTTAGATAACTTCTAGAAGCTATAATACTTATAGCACAGTCCTCTTTAACGTTTCCAAATTTCATTTCTGATAGCCTAAGACTGGTAAATTACTAATGCTACTAGTTTAACTACTAATAATTCACCCAGGCCCCAAGCTGCCCGAGGTAAACACAGCTGCACATGCTCCACCTTGATTCCAATTTATTAAAAGCCTCCCTTTTTACACCCTTCCAAGAAGTTCCAGATTATCTAAATCTCTTCCTACGACATCTTTTCAACCCGAACTGCTTTTCATTCGGCCCTAGATGGAGGGACGAAAACGACAATCTCTGGCGATGTGTCATCCTGCATGCGACAAATCAAGCTAGGCAAGCGAGCATCGTTTTCCCGTTTTCTTTGTTTTTCTTCTTTAAATAGAAATGGATTTTATTTACTAAAATTCTTCATAAACTGAAGTTAAAAAATACAATAATCTAAGTACGAATTTTTTATATTCAATAGGAAACGAGTTGGGTTTTTTGTTTGTAAGTGTTTTCTGATATGGTCTCGATATATTTCTTATAACAAATGCTTATAATTGTGTTGTTTATTGGTAAGCTCAAACCTATTTATGTAACGCTAAACCTTTAATTAAATATATACATTCTTGAAAAAAATGATTTAGTTAAATTCTGATAAATATTCTTATTTCTATGAGCCCTGGAAGTATTTTTAATCAAGTAAATACAATTTATGAGATAAAATGATGCTACCTTTAAGCTGAAAATAAGTAGGCCAACTGCCGAAAAAAAACTTTTTAATTGGTTTTTCTTTCATTTAAAAACGAAATATGTGTACGAATTTTTGATATTCAATAGGAAACGAGTTGGGTTTTTTGAGCAATAGCGCTCATCCTCTTATATCTCCACTGAACTGTTTTATACTAAAGCAGCGAATTAAGCATTCTACTGTATGTAAATTCATGCATGTAAATATGATTGTCCAGTGTCATAGGGCTTAAATGATAGCTTCATTTGAAAAAAAAATGTTAATTTTTTTTTAAACCAAAACATTTCACAGTGGAATCGTTTCAAGAATCAGGACAATATACGCGATTCCTGATACGAGTCTGGTCATGTGAAAAACCATATGCAAATTGCTAAATACAAATTCAATTATCCAGTTCCAGGGAGTTCAACTTATAGCTTTATATACATATATATATATATATATATATATATATATATATATATATATATATATATATATATATATATATATATATATATATATATATATATATATATATATATATATATATATATATATATATATATATATATATATATATATATATATATATATATATATGGATTCTCATTGTTGCTTGTCTTCTAACCGCAAACAGTGTGAGCCTCTTCTTGATGTCATGGCGTCACCATAGGTTCGATACAACCACCTTCGGAAAAATACAAATTCTTCCTTAAAGTTGTGACCTTTTTAGATCGTTTAATTGGCCAGAAATGCCAATATCCCAGTTAAAGAAAAAAAACTATGTAGCCGATTTCGAAGTCAGGCACTCGGCATATGTACGGCTTGCATATATTGTTTCTTGCATATGTTGGTGTCGAAGATTTTGATGGTGTTGTTCTTCCAATGTGATATTTCTTTCTTCTTTGCTTCCATTTTGACTCGTTCTTATTTTTGTTGTTGCACGCCTTTTGTAAATAGAGTAAATACGCTCGTATTTTATACTTAGCTATGTTCCTTTTGTAATGTTCCATGCGTCATAGGTATAAAAACGATACGTTTGCTCCTTATTCTCTTGAAATATACTTATAAATTTGACGTGAATCATATGGTTTTTCTTTTAATTAATAAGTTTCTTTGTATCATAGATCGATTTGATTAAACGATATATCGATATTTTTGCTTTTCATAGGAGCACCACCAACTTGTGTTGGGCTATATTTGATATCGATATTAAAATACCAATATATTGGACCAAATATCGATATTGAATATCGAAACGTATTATCGAAACCGATATTTTTTAGGGGTCTCTACCCCCTATATTCCCCGCAGAAAAACCACCACATGAAAATTCTACAAATTTTTAGGATACATCTTCGAGATTCTTTGTAGGTTTGAATTCTTTCATCTATAATTGATTTTATTTATCCTTATCTTACATCTTGCCCTGTTATCTTTTTCGCAAGAATTCACTTCCGACTCCTGAGTCAGATACGTGTGAATTATTACCAACTGAGAATGAAAAGTTCGGATTTTGAATGTTGTCAAAGCTGAACTAGCCGATCAAACAGGGTGAATTCTCTCAGTCTGCAAAATTCTGTCAAGGAAAAAGAGCTATCCTTCATAGATAAATTAAGATAAAATTATTAAAATTGCCACTGAGTGGGGGATCAAGGAAAAGGTTGTTGCTGTAGTTGCTGTAGTGGCTTAATGTAATGAACCGTACCAGCATGAATTTGTCCAAATTGACCTGTATTCCAATTTTACAAATTCTATACTCTTCTCTAAAGGTTAGTTAATAAACGAATAGCTGGTTGACTGAGAAGAGGAGAGTACCATGGGTGTAACTCTTAATTCTGAGCTTAGAAATTTTGCCTTTCCTCGGCATAATCACAAGTTCATTTTGTTTTTTAAGATTTGTTAACATTCTTATGTCTACTGATGAAGTTTCTACCATTTTCCTTGAGAAATTGGACAGATATTTGCAGAACACTATTGTAGGTGATCAGGTTGAGCTTGTTTTAGATGTTCAGAACCTCATCTTAGCAGAAAGACACGGGTTCCGTTGAAGAACGCGAGACATTTTAAATCAGCTGCCAAACACTTGATCAAGAAGTGCCCCAGGTCTTCTAATAGCCTTCTTGAAGCGCATAGGTGACTGGATCCCACAAAAGGAAAAGAGTAGAAGTCTGTCAGATATAGTTGTGCTTACTTGAGAGACCTCGTTAGGAGTAAGCATTGACAATGTTCGAAGTGATTGGATATTGCTGCAAGACGAGACCTCAGTAGAACCATCGCCATTACGTATCAACCCGTTCTTGCATCAAATCATCTCTATGACGGACGCTTTTGGTGGGTAAAAGTATACGCTTTTGTTGACGCTTGTAAAGGCTTTGTTGACATTATTAAACAGCAGTGCTGACGTAGAGAGGGGTTTTTCACTCTCAGGAACACTACTTCCGTCAGACAGAGCCTCCGTGTCTGAAAGAGTCCTGAATACGAAGCGGTATGTGGTTGACGAATATAACTCAGATGGAGGCAAACCCAAAAGGTTTCCTTTGGCAAAACCAAGTAGAATCAGATAGAAGTTTACCTTTATTTCATCAATTTCAGTAAACTACATCCATAGCCCACTGCTTTTAAATCGTTCACATTACAAGTTGTTCAGATTTATCAGGCCTTCTGCACTCATCTGTCTATTTACCTTACATTTTGGTAAAAAAGAAAAACATATATATTTAATCCCAATATTATCCCACTGGTGATACTTGAGTACAAATAATCATCACGGTTTTTCTACTACTAACAACTCACCTCAGTACCAAGGTGCCAGAGGCCAACACAGCTACGCACGCTCCCCTTCTATCTTAATGTATTGAAAACCTCCCTTTTTACATCTTCCTACCATAACTACAGATAACCTGCTTTCTATTTAGCTCTTGATAATTGGTCAAAAAGGGACAATCTTCAGCAATCAGTCATCATTCATTCCTAGAACTTGCCCAAGCCATCTCAACCTTTCTCTCATTATAGCCTTAGAAAGCAGAATGGAACTGCATTTTTCGTACAGTCTACTTTTTAAAATGTGGTCAGTCACCCGCATACCCAGGACAATCCGTCCGCAATTTTTCTTGAATATTTCAACTAAAATTTCTTTTTAGGAAAGGTCCCATTACCGAAGGGCTTATTCGCAGAAAAATCCAATGGGCAGCCAACATATAAATTCGACGCTTTAGCTCAGAGATTGCATGACACCCGTATAATTAATCTATTTGGCTTCGTAAGTATTTTGAAACATTTGTTCTAGAAAAAGATCCTCCTACTTCCTCCACTTATTCTCGCCTTTGAATATTATTAAGAAGACCTATACATCTTGCAAATATTCATCTTGTATTGTGTAAAAATATTCATGCAAATATACATCTTGCAAATATTAACCCTCCTAGCGTTTGAGAGTTTAACCGTCTTTCAATTTTTTTTGCAGGAAAAATTAAAGAAACCAAGTTTTATTTTTGTTTCAAATGAAATTAAAGAGTGACACTAAAATTAAAATGCACTGAATTTACACCTATAGTTCTAGACATATTCCCTATATAATTCCCGTACATGCAAAATTGTGCAGCCAGAGGGAAAGCACGACAAACGAAAAGAAGACAAAAATATTTTCTATTCAATTTAAATAACATACTTTTCTAAGGAATTTTATTTAATGTAACTTAAAGCAAAAGTTGGTACGACCTGACTAACGTGTCATTTTCTATGAGCAAATACTGAATAATCGGTAGTACCAGATAGTTCTTCCATCTTCCAGACCAAGCCTGATTTCTACGTTCAAAATTAAATTTAGATACAACGCTAGCATAACTTTGAGTCCAAAATTTTGTAGCAATCTTGGAGTTGCTGTTTCTTGTGGGCTTTTTTGCTTATTAATTGGAGGGCTGATTGTCAAAACTTTACGGAAACAAAATAGAGCAGGAATAGAAGTAAATAGTTTGGTTCATGTTTAGAGTATGAATAAGGAAAGGGAATTTTCGATAAATTATTTTACTGAATGACCTACACTCGAATGAGGGCTATTTTTACGAGATTCTTCGTCACTAAGGGATAGCGGTCAAAAGCAAACAAAACTTCAAAAGTATAACCAGACACTGCGTTTTAAGGTGGTTTAGCCCCCCCCCTGCTAATTTTTTTTGCGTTTAAAAGAAAGCGGCAAAAAGCCAAAAATACCCATAGAATGAGCCAGACTGACAACTGTTTGATAATTGCAAACACCAAACCAAAAAATTAACATAGAACAAGTACAAAACAATTAAAAAAATGTCTAGTGGTTTTATTGTTAGGCTTGAAACAAGTGATCTATTCACATTAAGTAATGATTTACTATGGAGTAAATAACTATTTACTAAATACTGATAATGATAATTATGTGAATAATGGTAAACAATAAAAAAATTAAATAAAAATAACCAATTATGTACAGTTATTGTTACTTGCATGATCTATACCCTACCTAATATTTTTCTAATTTTGTTCTTCTGACGCTCAATCCTAATGAAATAAACGTATGTCAAAAAAATTCAGCGTAAACTGGGCTCATTTTGCTTTAAAAAAAATAACAAAACTCAAAATCTGTAAATTTTAGTCTTTATTGACAACTTCCATTGCCAGATTCAGGAACACGTCAATGAAGACAGATGGAATTTTCCCAAATCTTGTATTATCGTTAATGTCAAAAACTAGATATGGGAAAGTGGGCTAATTAAAAAAAAAAACACAGGTAAGCGTGGAAAAAGCAAAATGAACTAAAAGACTGGCTGAAACTAATTGATAATGACACTGATTCAACATACTGCCCAGTAAGAGAGCCGGTTGTTTTGTTAGTTACTTTTAGCTTAGCGTGAGACAAGACAAAGTGAAGTTACACAATAGATGGAAAATATATAATTTGGGCAATATTTTTGCACATTAAGGGGTTGGGGGTAAAGTATTGGACAATGTGAAGTTAGAAAACGGTTCTTACTACATAATATGCAGAATAATTGCACCTAACATATTAGGCATCTAGACCCACTATACTTTATCTCCCATCCGCCTTTAATGTGCCAATATATTGCCCAAATTTATTTCTAAAGTATCATATTTTTGTCATACTTTGTTATTTGTTGTGTTATTTAAACAACAACATGCTTGGCACCCTAATCATTTAGCATATTGATCATTTAACAAATACTAACCCTGTTTGCACTACTGTTTCTCAGTGAAAGAATTATGTTTTTCTAGATTAATGAAGAATGTAGCCGGAATATAATCGCGCAATTACAACTCATGGATGCGACACCAAACCACGAACATATCACAATGGTCATAAATAGGTATTTTCATTTATTTTGTATTTTTATCTAATGCAAACTTGAGACGCGTTAGTCGTTTACCCAGTACTGTTTTTCGGTTGGTCAACAAGGATAACTTTTGGTAATCTGGCATACTTCATCTCCTGAACAAGTCCTAAGCATATTATAGATTCTTTCATTAGAACCCTAGAAAGCAGAATTGAACCACATTTTACCTGTAGGGGGATCATTGTTACCGGAATAAAAATTTACACAAGTCTAATATACAATATAACAGCAGCTGGAAACGTTTACTTTCAGCTGTGGGGGCCAAAGGCCACGGCTATTTTACTCCTAATAGCCATATCATGGTTCACCAGCCGTGGGGGAATTTTTGCGTAAGAACAGATTGACGACAATTTTTTTTTTGCGTGTCTTAATTTGGGTTTCCTTTCTAATTTCCCTTTTTTACTTTCTTCTTTTCTCCTTTATTCTTTTCTTGGGTGTATTAATTTGTGTTTACTTTCTATTTTTCCTTTTACTTCCTGCTTTTCTCCTTTTTATTTTTTTATCATTTCCATTATGCACATGATAGATGTAGATATACCTGGACCGAGGGGGGGGGGTATGGGGTATGAGGAGAAATCCCTTTACATATGGAGTTTTTTTTTAAATTTGGGTTTACTTTTTTGTGTTGTATTAATCTGGGTTTCCTTTTTTACTTTCTTCTTTTATCATTTCCTCTTTTATTTTTTCCTTACTGTTTTTGTCTTTTTTAATTTTTTATCAATTTCATTGTAAACAAGGTAGACGTATATATAACTGTAAGCAGGGGGGGTATAGGTTTGAGGAGAAATCCTTCACGATTGTTGCAAGGAGGACCTCTACCGATAAAAAAATATAATTAATTGGTTTCTAATATCTAATATAAAATGTAGTAGCCACCTGGGTGTTGGACCTATTTTATGTAGTTTTCATGTTGTGATGGCTTTGTATTAAAGTGACCCTCTGTATTCAGATTTGACATAATAAGAACAAAAAAAAAAAAACCGTAAATAGTCAAGACTGTAGGTATTTTTTTGCAGCTAAAAAAAATGTTTGAAGAAAATGAATATAAGTCATAAAAATCATCCCTTTTTATACATCAAGAGATTCAGATTTTTATGCTTATTTGAAATATACAAGTTTCATCAAGTTTAATCTTAGCCATCAAAACTTACGAGCCTGAGAAATTTTCTCTTATTTTCGAGAAAGGGGGGAATATCTCTTAAAAGTCATGGAATCATAATGATAATCACGGCATCAGATTCAGCGTATCATAGAACACTTTCATAGAAATTTCAAACTCTTTTCTGCTAAAATGTGTAATTTTTTATTTTAATTACCCAGCAATGACAAAGAACAACAAAGAGAGAAAAAAAAAAACAAGACGGCGGCCCTTATACACAAAATATAAAAAATAACACAAAGCGGATATTTCTCCTTTATGGAAACGAGGCGTCTTGTGCACAAAAGAAGAAGGATCAAAGCTAAAAATAAACTAAAAATAAATAAAACCACCACCAATATTGATAAAATACAATTGTTGCGATTGTTAGTTTTATTTCTTTGCATGTTTTTTATGTAATTCTAATACTGTTAAAATTATATAGTAATCTTTCGTTTCCCATTTATATGGGGTCGCCAGGAAACTAGGAATCATAAATGGGATCCTGAATGAAAAGAAGCCCTTGTTTAGAAGAAGGATTTAAGACTAAAAGCTGTTTCTCAGTTAATCTTATTTTTATTTTCAAGTGATGGGGGTGAGGTGAACGCAGCTTTAAACATTTACGACTGGATGATGATTTCCGAATCCCCAGTATGGACCGTTGTTTCTGGAAAGGCTTTTAGCATGGCGAGTTTACTCGTAACTGCGGGGGCCAAAGGCCACCGCTATTGCACCAAAAATTCATGCGCCATAATGATTCATCAGCCATGGGTACATTTTTCCGTAAGTATAGATCGACGACAATTTATTTTTTTGTGTGTCTTAATTTGGGTTTCTTTTCTAATTTCCCTTTTTTACTTTCTTCTTTTCTCCTTTATTATTTTCTTGGGTGTATTAATTTGGGTTTACTTTCTATTTTTCTTTTTACTTCCTACTTTTCTCCTTTTTACTTTTTTTCTCATTTCCATTATACACATGATAGATGTAGAAATACCTGTACACAGGGGGGGGGGGTATGGGGTATGAGGAGAAATCCCTTTACGTATGGAAAGTTTTTTTTAATTTGGGTTTAGTTTTTTATGTTGTCTTAATCTGGGTTTCCTTTCTACTATCCTTTTTTACTTTCTTCTTTTCTCCTTTCCTCTTTTCTTGGGTGTATTCATTTGGGTTTTCTTTCTACTTTTCTTTTTTACTTCTTATTTTTTGTTCTTTTTACTTTTTTTCTCCTTTTCATTATACACATGGTAGATGTAGATATATATACCTGTACACAGGGGGGGGGTATGGGTTTGAGGAGAAATCCTTCCTGATTTTGGCAAGGAGGACCTCTGCCGATAAAAAAAATATAATGAAATGGGGGTTGAAAGGCACTCTTTTAATGTTTTGACCCACCCTCCACCTACCAGGAGTGTATCTATGTACACCTGAGTATGCAACTCGTAAATGGTCTTTCTCTTGTCTTTTAGGTTATAAACGATTCACATAGAAGGCGTAGTAATTGTCGTCTGAATTGGTAAAGATCAAGGGAAAATTGGCAACTACCAAGTCTTACAACAGAGTGGACGGAGGTGGTTATTTTTGACTTAAGCCAGCTTCTCACTACGGTGGCCGGCGTTTACCTCCCCCAGTTCCCCTCCCCCCGCGGAAAATACCCTCTCCTGTAAAATACCCCCCCCCTGTGGAAAATAAGGTTTCTAAATTTGAAACTTTTATTTGAGTTTTTTTTTAATAGTTTTAGTCAGTTTTTTTTTATAGTTTAAGTCAGAAAATAATTCTTTCAAGGTATATGGCCACTAAAAATTACAGAAGAATGGCGAGGTATCTGGAAATTTTGTTAACTAATAAAAAAAAAACATCCTAGTATAAAGTAAATGTAATGTTTCATTGCAGTGTTTTTTGAACAAACATCAGTGCCGACCCGGAAGCATTACAGTTTCTGTCTGAGTTAAATTTATGCAACCTGGGACTAAACAAGCCGAATCGTTGGGTCAAGCATGCGGGCCCTACACTAGGATATTTGCATCCTTTAGGAAGCGACCGTTTCAAATGCAAGATAATGTAGGTCACTAGTATTGCTTCAATCAGGATGTAATACACTCACTGGGATAATAAATAGCTCCATCGGAAATCCCCTCCTCTGACCCCCCCCCCCCATAAAAAATCCCTCCTGAAAACGCCTGTATATTTCATTTATTTGTTAATGGTGATTTGTGGTAGTTTTACGCTTGGAAGATACGAAAAGCAAACTCGTAGAATTTGGCAAAGCTTTTGTCCGTAAAAACTTAAACAATTTAGAATGTGTTGGTTCCCAAAGCCAACTGTCTTTTCGAAGGATACCCAAACCTTCTTGAAGTTTTTCATGCCATATGTTCTAGCTTAATATTGATGATTGCTTGCTTAAATTGTTTTTCTTCTTCATTTTTTTTTTTTTAATTTGGCACCCGCTACTGCCAAAACTTGCAGAAAATCATATGGGAGCTTTTTCAACCCACATGGATTTGTGTTTTTTTTCTAAGTTTTTAAAACAATTCTGGTGTGTAAATTCCTCTTTTTCCCGTTCCTTAGCATTTTTCAACAAAACTATAAAAAAACTCAAATAAAAGTTTCAAATTTAGGAACCTTATTTTCCACATGGGGGAGGGTATTTTCCCCGAGGCTATTTTCCAAGGAGGGAGTATTTTCCGCGGGGTTTACTTTCCGAAGGATGGGGAGGGGCATTTTTCGTGGGGTAGGGTATTTTTGGAAGGGTTTAGACCCCCCCCCCATTCACTATATTCATTTATGTTATTTTACTGCGTTCATGGCCGTATATTTGGCTTTAAAATACACTTGTTTGTCTATCTATCTAATATGCAGGATGATTGTACCAAACACATTTTGCATGCAGACCCGTTATGCTTACCCCCCCCCCCACCTAATGTGCAAATCTATAGCGTAAATTTATTTCTAAAGTAACGAAGAAACTAACAAAAAAACGAATTTTATACAGGGTAAACTTGAGTGAGTGGCTCAATATACAAGTACCAAAATTCCATCCCCCTACGGAAATTAAAAAAATAAAACTCAAATAAAATTCTCAAATTTGGAAAGCCTTATTTTCAACGGGGGTATTTTTTTTTTGGGGGGGGGGGGGGGTATTTTCTGCGGGGGGGGGGGATTTGCCTAAAACCTCTCACTTAAATCGGTTTACTATATTTGCGGCAACTTCAAAGCTTTTAATATACAAAGATATTTTTTCCGTCAAAATGAATTTAAAAATCATTTACTATATTTTAGGGGAATACGTCTCAGCTGGTCAAACATGGTAAAGAAATGGTAGATTTGACGACAAAACTAAAATATATATACCAAAAACATACTGGACTTGGATCTCAATTAATTGGTGAGTTTCTCCCTCTCTCTCTCTCTTCCCTCCCCTCTCTCCTTTCCTCTCCTCTCTCCTCTTCTTTTTCCTCTCTTCTCTTTCCTCTCTCTTCTCCTCTCTTTCCTCTATCCTCTCTTCCCTCTCTGCTCTCTTCTCTTTCCTCTCTGCTCTCCTCTCTTTCCTCTCTCCTCCCCTCCTCTCTTTCCTTTCTCCTCTCATCTCTTTCCTTTCTCCTCTCATCTCTTTCCTTTCTCCTCTCATCTCTTTCCTTTCTCCTCTCATCTCTTTCCTTTCTCCTCTCATCTCTTTCCTTTTTCCTCCCTCTCTCCCCTCTCTCTCTCTCTCTTTATCTTTCTTTCTCTCTCTTTATCTTTCTTTCTCTCTCTTTATCTTTCTTTCTCTCTCTTTATCTTTCTCTCTCTCTCTCTCTCTCTCTCTCTCTCTCTCTCTCTCTCTCTCTCTCTCTCTCTCTCTCTCTCTCTCTCTCTCTCTCTCAGGGCTCCGAATCAGTCCCTAAAGTCCCCTTTTTTTTACTGAAGTCCCTTCTAAGTCCCTTTTTATGTAGAAAGTCCCTTAACTCCCCTAAAAGCCCCTAAAATTCCCGTTTTGGGAGCATGGTATAATTGAAAACTGAAGCTGAAAAAATGATATATTTGAAAGACCTTTTTAGATAATATAGGTTCTCTTCAAATCCAGCAGTACTGGTCTCTTGGTTGTTGCAGTTCAGAAAGAAGCAACAGAACAGTGGGAAATTTGATCTGAGGCCAAAGTGTCTGTTAACTGCTGTAAACATATGCAACTAATAACACTACACAATTGGCCTGTATGGTGGGTGCAATTGAAGGATCACATAGTGGTATTGTTCAAGGATAGATAATTTCTTGTAGCTTAATGAAATGAACCGTACCAGCATGAATTTGTCCAAATTGACTTGTATTCCAATTTTACAAATTCTATGCTCTTCTCCTCTAAAGATTAGTTAATAAACGAATAGCTGGTTGACTGAGAAGAGGAGAGTACCATGGGTGTAACTCTTAATTCTGAGATTAGAAATTTTGCCTGTCCTCGGCATAATCACAAGTTCATTTTGTTTTTTAAGATTTGTTGCTTTTCTGAAATGTGCATTGAAGAAGTGAATATAGTGAAAAGTACACTTTGTAACATAAACCAATAAAAACATGTTTTTAGAGAATGCCGGAAAAGGAGAGGCTTTCTATATAATAGCTCTATTCAGAACATCCCAACAAGATGACAGACGTTGAGTTCTGCCATCGAAAAAACATTTGAAGAATGTCGCGTCGTCAGCAAAGCACCTCAAGATTGTAAACAACCTCTAAAGGAAAGATGTGTCTGCAGAATTTGAATCCGTGTATCAGAGCTTTTTACGAAATTCATAGCAGCGTTTCAGAAGCACGAACCCCTTGCGCACGCTCTTCATGCCGAGCTGAAAAACTTGCTTCTCACTGTTTTGGCAAAACTTCTGAAACCTGACATTCTTATGTCTACTGATGAAATTTCTACCATTTTCCTTGAGAACTTGGACAGATATTTGCAGAACACTATTGTAGGTGATCAGGTTGAGCTTGTGTTAGATGTTCAGAACCTCATCTTAGCAGAAAGACACGGGTTCCGTGGAAGAACGGGAAGGCATTTTAAATCAGCTGCCAAACACTTGATCAAGAAGTGCCCCAGCTCTTCTAATAGCCTTCTCGAAGCGCATAGGTGCCTGGGTCCCACAAAAGGAAAAGAGTAGAAGTCTGTCAGATATAGTTGTGCTTGCTTGAGAGACCTCGTTAGGAGTAAGTATTGACAATGTTCCAAGTGATTGGATATTGCTGCAAGCCGAGAGCTCAGTAGAACCATCGCCATCACGTATCAACCCTTTCTTTGGGATCAAGAAGTGCCCCAGCTCTTCTAATAGCCTTCTCGAAGCGCATAGGTGCCTGGGTCCCACAAAAGGAAAAGAGTAGAAGTCTGTCAGATATAGTTGTGCTTGCTTGAGAGACCTCGTTAGGAGTAAGTATTGACAATGTTCCAAGTGATTGGATATTGCTGCAAGCCGAGAGCTCAGTAGAACCAACGCCATCACGTATCAACCCTTTCTTGCATCAAATCTTCTCTATGACGGATGCTTTTGGTGGACAAAAGTATACGCTTTTGTTGAAGCTTGTAATGGCTTTGTTGACATTATTGAACAGCAGTGCTGACGTAGAGAGGGGTTTTCACTTTCAGGAACACTACTTCCGTCAGACAGAGCCTCCGTGTCAGAAAGAGTCCTGCATGCGAAGCTGTATGTGGTTGACGAATTTAACACAGATGGAGGCAAACCCAAAAGGTTTCCTTTGGCAAACCCAAAACCCAAATAGGTAGAATCAGATAGAAGTTTACCTTTATTTCATCAATTTCAGTAAACTACATCCATAGCCCACTGCTTTTAAATTGTTCACATTACAAGTTATTCAGATTTGTCAGGCCTTCTGCACTCATCTGTCTATGCAAGTTTTTACCTTACATTTTGGTAAAAAAAAACCATACATATTTAATCCCAATATTATCCCACTGGTGGTACTTGAGTACAAATAATCATCATGGTTTTTCTACTACTATCAACTCACCACAGCACCAAGGTGCCAGAGGCCAACACAGCTACGCACCCTCCCCTTCTATCCGAATTTATTCAAAGCCTCCCTTTTTACACCCTCCCTGGAAGTTCCCATTTCTCTTAAATCTTTCTTTATGACATCCTCCTACCATAACTTCCATTGTTGAATTAGCGTCACTTTCAATAGGTTTCAGCCAGTCTTTTAGTTCATTCAGCTTTTTCCACTCTTTTCTGTATTCATTTTTTTTTTAATTTGCCCACATTCCTGTATCTAGTTTTTGACATTAACGATAATACAAGCTTTGATAATTTAAAATTATGGATTCTTGAATCCAAAGATTCGTTTTCAACTCCCTGTCTTTACCTCTACATTTTTTTTCTGTTTCTACCCTGTTGCTTTGAATGGAACAGGATTCTTTCCGATTTTAGCAAACTCAAAGAGAATGCAAATATACTTTTTTTTTAACCGTGCAACATTTTTTATTTCTGCTCAAATTTGGCTTAATAGTGACTACTTTCTTTTAAAAAGCTGTTTCGTGGAAAAAATTTCCTATGGATTCTTGAATTCAATGACTTATGCATATTCGGTGTTCTAGGAATTGGGGATATCATCACCCCGTCGGATATTCCTGCTATACTTAGAAGATTGAAGGAGAAGACTCAAATCAAGGTGCTTGACCCGGATCGTGTAGCGGTCTTTGCCAATATGGATACTAAAGTTGCTATTATAAAGACCGTGACGAAGGTCGATTTAACGAAAGTGATTTTTTTTTATTATTAAGTTGTTAATAAGGTCTGGTCTTGAAAATAAATATAATTTGTTCCTTATAAAAAAAACGTTTAAGCAATAATTTTTTTTTGTTCAGGTAAGGAACCGAGGATTGACGATTTCCTTTATGTAACTAACGACGGCTATGTCAAAATATGGCGGATGAGTGGTTTCTGTCACTATCACATGATATTGAGACGGAAGATGAGTGCTATGAAGCTAGAGGCATGGGAGAATGATAAGAAGAAGAATGAGAATAAATGATATTATTATAAACATTAAATAAAGGATACTGCTCGTTGATTTGACTAAAGAATAGTTATTTAGGTGCATCTTTCTAGATTTCATTGAAATAATTCTAATATAAATATTCACCTTTTTAGAACTTTAAACATAGGAGACTGAATTTCAGATTTATTCATATAAACCCTTTATACTTCAATCTAAACAATATTCAATAATTCAGGTGAGAATAGATGTCTTAAAAATTAGATTTGATGAATTACCAGGAATCAGGAGAAGTGTTTTCATTGAAACAATATTTTTAAAACATATATATTTTTATTAATACTTACACTTTTTATATACACATATACATTTTTATTAATATTTATAAAATTATATACATTAATTGAATACTTCAGTTTTAAAACCTGGATCTAACATTGCATTCTTTCGTAAATCTCTAGTTTGAAATATTAAACTATGCATATTTTCTTTATGTATTTTTAGAAGGTCTAATACACGTTTTCTACCTGCACTGAAATTAGGTCTAAAAATTGAAGGATTTGATATTTGAGGATTCAGTATATTGTCCTGGTCTCTTGTGTCTAGATGGTTATGATTACGACATATATCAAAATCAATTTGCTCGAAAATTTCATTCGAATCAATAAAATTTATCAATTAGCTTATCCCGACTCAATCTATCCATATCTAATTGCTGGAAAATGTCATCTGGTTCTCTATGAAATTTGTCAATAAGATCATCCCGAGTCAAATCTTGAGGGTTCGGGATGCTTTCTTTCGCACTCGATATATGATTCATGGCTACAGCCAAGACCGTACCCAGAGGGGGAGGGTTTGCCCCCTCCCGAAATGTTTGTTTGACTCGTAAAAACGTAACAAAAATAGATATAATAATCCATAAACGAATTTTGTATGCGTTTTTGAGGATTTTTTTGTTTACCCCCCCCCCCCCCATCCCCCGAAAAAAAGTCTGAGTAAAACCCCCTCCGAAAAAAAATCCTGGGTACGGCCTTGGCTACAGGATCCACATATCCAGGAATCACTATCCCATCCATATCTCCACCCAAATTGATTATGGGTTTTATTGATTGTGGTGTTTTTGTTTCGACGATTTCTGATTGTCATTTATTTTCTTCTGCTGTTTGTGTAGATTAAAGAAAATATAATGAAAACAATATTTATCTTTAGTTTATTCAAATACTATCACACATGGTTAAGACGGATTCTTATTAAAGAAAGAAAACAATTATAACGTGACAACCCTGCACTGAATAAACAGTCAAAACGTGGCAAGACAGAAGACACTGAAAAAAATTTCGAAGGTGAAACATAATAAAACAGAAGACATTGAAAAAAAAAGTAATTTTAAGATGAAAAGTAACATAGCAGAGGACACTGAAAAAAATTTCGAAGGTGAAACATAATAAAACAGAAGACATTGAAAAAAAAAGTAATTTTAAGATGAAAAGTAACATAGCAGAGGACACTGACATAAAACTTCCAAGGTGAAATATAACAAGTTGCCTCGGCTTGTCGTTTGTCATTATGAAAGAAATAACACCAAACCTTTCTTTCTTTTAATTGTTCAGGTTATGGGAAAAAAACGTTTTTATGTTCTTTAACACACTGAATCTGGATGTATAATTTTCAGAGATCCCTTGACTTTAATTATTAAAGGGATAATAAAAGGTAACATTTTTTCGTTTGTAGTTCATATTTGAATGCAATATTCAAACTAATCATAATTCTGTATAACCAAGCAGTATTTATACTGGAAATAAGAACCGGTGTATGCTGTATATTTTAAACCAGAATATCTTAACCTCTAGGTCGACGCTCTAGTTCACATATAAAGGTTTAACATTTCGAACAATAGCCAGATTTACTCGCTCAGGCTGTAAGTTCTGTATTGTATATCATTTTGGTCCAAATATAACCTGTTCTGATTGCTTAATACGATCTCGTTTAGTATGTAAAGGGGCCTTACTACTAGGGTTTTGGATCATAATTATTACAATGATGATATCGTTTTATACTTCCAAACTTTTCAAACAGTTCGTGGTAACAAACTATAAGAGGCGACCTGGTTCAATAGTAACCGAAACTCTAAAAAACAAAATGTTGATATTAATAGATACATCAAAAGAACCGGATTTGTATGCTGATTTTAGATATGTAAGTTAAGTCCTACCGATCAAAAGTTACGAGCAAGAAAATTTGCCTTATTTTCGAAAAAAGGGCGAGACACCTCCTAAAAGTCATAGAATCTTAATGGAGTTCACACCATCAGATTCAGTAAACCTTACTGTAGAGGTTTCAAGCTCCTATCTGCAAAAAATAAGGAATTTTGTATTTTTCGCCAGAAGAAAGATCACGGATGCGTGTTTATTTGTTTTTGCTTTTTCCCAGGTGTGATCATATCGACCCAGTGGTCCTACAATGTCACAAGAGGGCTCATTCGAGTGGCAATTAAAAGCTATAGTGCCCTTTTTAAGAAACCAAAAAAATTGAAGGACAGCAACCATCACTTTTTACAAGAAAACTGTATATTCAAGCAAAAGCTTTGCTCGCCGTTCTGCCATTAGAGATTCCTGACCATTTTGCAGTAGCCACAGTAAAACGTGCAACTTCATTTCTCGAGGGTGTGCCGAATAATGAACAAGTACCAATTACTTCATTATTATATTTTGGTTTTTCTTTTTCCGCAGCGAGTCCGGATTGCAGCGGTAGCTTGGAACCTAGTAAGAGACGATTACGTTCAATGATAAGAAATATAAAAACCCAAGGGAAATATATTGGCTTAAAAAACAAGAAAAGTGGCAGCTACTACAACATTCTGCCTAAACGGCATCTTTTTTTTTCTTTTTTTCTTCCACAGATAGCTTGGCAGAACATCGTAGCGAGAGTTGTTCAATGGCTCATTTTAAAGGAAATTAATGGGGTTAAAAACCTTTTGTAACTAAAACGATTTATTTTTAAAATAGAATCAATTTTTTAACAAAAAACTGTATATTTCATGTTAAGGATTGATCGATGACGTCATAATCGTAGGATGTAGCCAGGTCGGTCGTCTCATATTATTCCAATTAAGTAAAAGCCATGGCTTTTTCCTGTAAGTAATTTTATCATACTGAGATCATTTTAGTTAAAACCAGTACTCATGGGCGTACGGAAGGGGGGCAGCTGCCCCCTAGAACTTCAAATTTTCACTAGATATGGCTGAAAAGCAGCTGGTTGAAAAAGTAGTTGAGTAAAGGTAGATGGCTAAAAAAACAGTTGATAAAAGATAGATGGTTGAAAAGGCTGGAAATAAACAGCTGGAATGACAGAATAAAATTCAAACAAGAATCAATTATCCATAAAGTCTTGGAAAGATTGAGCTCTAATCCAAGAAGATTAATGCTGAAGTTTATTGATGATTTATGATTTTTGGTGATTACTTATTAATAAAGCTTTCATAATAGGTATGTTAGAACTTGCTGGCAATGTAAGGTTTTGTGAACTGCCAATATAACTTCAGCCCCCCTGCCTTTCATCACAGAATCGGTCCCCCCCTCCCCTAGAGAAGAAGCTACGTACGCCCATGCCAGTACTTATATTTACTGTGTTATAGATTGCTGTTGTCTTATCCGCCTTATTTGTCCGCCTTTATTTCTTTTCCCCAGGGGTGATCGTATCGATCCAGAGGTCCTAGAATTTTGCGAGAGGGCTCGTTCAAATGGAAATTAAAGTTCTAGTGCCTTTTTTAATCAAAAATAAATTAAAAATAAAATCACTTTTTACAAAAAAAAACTGCATTTTAGATGTCTTAATATTTTCACAGATATTTGATTTCTCAAGTAATCATAGAGAACAAAGAGCGATTCGTCTCAATAGCAACCGAAACTCTAAAAACGGAATTTTGATACCAATAGATATATCAAAAGAATTGGATTTTTATGATGATTTTAAATATGTAAGTTTCATCAAGTTTTATTTGTAGTTAAAGTAAAGAACGAATAGTAAAGCTTATAACAACTGAATATTATTAGAGACAAAATTTTGTAATAAAACCTTACTTTCCTAGAAACCAGCATCATCCATTTATAATTAACAGAAAAAGTTGGCCCGGATGAGGTTTGAACTCGACGCCTTGGGATTACAAGACCTACGCTCAACTGACTGAGCCACCAAATCTTGTACTTTATGAAAGAATATACAGTTTGAGACAATATTGAAAAAGAGTTACATAAAGGACCGATACAGTTCACCTATGCTAGTTTCATCGGATATAGCTAAAACCTAGTAAATAACAAAACGCGGCACATAATAACTAAAATTTAAGATAATTACATAAAAGATCGATGTAAAATCGTTTTGATGAATTCGTTTGTAGATTTTATTCATATATTTGCATTGTCTACTTAAGACGTGACACCAAAATTGTTGTTTTTGTCAGGGTGTAATTTTTGTATGGGGTAGGGGGCAACTGCCCCCTCCAGACCCAAGTTTGCCCCCCCCCCCGAGCTGAAATTTAGTTTCTTCAAAAATCTTGTCAGAACTAAAATAATCCTGCATAATTCAGAAAAGTTTTCTTCAGTAATTCTCTGCATTTATGGTGCTATAAGGCTTATTTTTTATTTCTCAATGACGTTTATCCTAGATCTGGGAAAGTTTGGTCTACCCCCCCCCCCAGGGTTTTGACGAAATTACGCCCCTGTTTTTTGTGCTACATCACACGTACGGATCGTGGAATTGATAAAAATCACTTAGATATGAGCAATAGCTTTCAAATGAGCCGTTAAACGTCGCTCTAAAATGTTCTGGTAGCCCAGTAGCACCAGCTTTTCCACTTGAGACAAGGCACCCAAAATGCCGTTTTTTAGTGCCATTTGGAACTTGCTGATGGCGGAGTTTGTAGGAAGAAAGGACGTATGTATGAGCAATATCTTTTATATGAGCTATTAAAAATTTGTGTAAGATAGAGGCAATACCAAAACGCCCATACCGATACGTGTGATATCGATACGTCCGGTACCAATACAACGTACAGCTTTTCCCCCAGGGACTATGGAGGGTCATATCATCACTAAAATCATAGATACTAGACTTTTGAAGTATGTTGAACAAAATGGCTATCTCGAAATTGATTGGATGACTTTAGGGGGAGGAGGCCTCTAGGGAGATAGGGCTAGTTGGCCTTCAATCTTTTTGGTCACTTAAAAGGGGCACTTACAAATTTAATTTGCTTTCTAATGAGCTACTACACATCTCTCTATGATGCTCTGACCACCCCCAAGCCCTACTAGAAAAAAAAGGGAGACAGATCAGTGCTACCGATGCAAAAAAGCGATTTTTTTTGTTCAAGGACGGGGACTGTAATTTCCATGCGTAAGGTTTTTGACCATGCTGATTCCAATGGTGCACTTTTCATTTTGATCTGACACCATTTTCGAGGGGTTTCAGGCTTTTTTTTCAAAATCACCATACATTTCTTTTCGCAATAAACTTTTACTTTTAAGACGAACCGGAATAGTAGTCACCATTCCTGATACAGTGTCAGATGGCATTTTTTTCACTAGGTAGCTTTTTTCTAAACACAATTTTTAACTTTTGGTTACTATGAGCTGTGGTTCGCTCTTTACTAGGTTGCAGCTACCGCTGCAATCATGATAAAGTACCTTTATAGTATTTTTATAGTACTAATAGTACCTTTATGGTACCAAAGGTTTTTTTTAGTCTTTACTGTTATTTACTCTTGATTTTAGAAAATTGGCTCCAACTTACCCCTCCCCCCCCCCAAGGATTTTGACAAAATTACGCCACTGAAAACGGCAAAACAGCTGACTTTAGAACAGTTAAAAACTAGGCCATGTTCTTATTGTTCTCGGCTATTCAAAAGGGTGCTAATACAGAGTGACTCCTCCTCAGAAAGAAAACAATAAATTTCTGAAAACTCCCTCTAATGCCCAGGCCACATTCAGGCATTAAATTTGGAGAGGAGCTGGGATACAGTTTAAACTGGAAATGACTTTTAAACTGGAAATTCAGGCATTAAATTTGAATACTTTACGTCATATTCTACCCTTGCATCGCTGGTTAACGCTGCATTGACAAAGTTGATGCAGAAGCAATTAGCTCACACAACGAAAGCGCATCTCTGTTTTGCTTCAAGTCCGTTTTTAGACGAATTTTACGATGAGACGTTTTACATTAAATTGGAAGTGTTGGGCGATAATTTGATTATACAATATATCGATGTTTTCACTTTCTATATTTTTTAATATCCGATCATTTTTTTTTTGGCTCAAGTTAAGTAACTCTTCGCTTTGCCAAAGTTCAATAACGAAAATTGTACTTGCCACAAAAATCTAGATTTGGAATTGCACGGGCTCAGCCTCGGGATAAAGAAAAATAGACTACTGGCTATTTTCGGCTATTCAAAATCAGCGGCATTTCAATGTTTTTCCCTGAGAATTGTTTGTGCCTTTGAGGGATTTAACAAAAAAATCAGGTTTTTTCAACTGAAAGTAAGGATCAACGTTAAAACTTAAACGAACAGAAATTATTACGTATATGAGGAGGACACCCCCTTCACAATACCTCGTTCTTCACTCTAACGTTATTTAGAATCTTCAAAAAGCTATCTTTTTCTAATTTAACGAACCTTGTGTTTCACTTGTTGTTCGTAAAGGATTGGGATACTTTACTGTAAAAAGCGAAGTATATAAGAGGGGGCATTCCCCACGTCCCACCACTGAAAATTCACCCAGAGAAAATTGGCCTCCAAAAACATGTCTGTTTACTTCCCGATAACAAACGCTATGCGTAAGCAATAGGCAATAGGCTTTTCTTTTTTGAATTAAATGAAAAAAACATGTTTTTTAACCGAAAGGAAGGAACGACATTAAATTTTAAAACGAACAGAAATTATTCCGTAGATGAAAGGTGCTGTTCGCCCTTCAACGCCTCACTCGTTACACTAAAGTTTGACTCTTTGTTATAACTCTACTTTTTAAAACAATAAAAACTTTAGCGTAAAGACCGAGGCATTGAGGAGGGGACAGCCCCTTTCATACACGGGATAATTTCTGTTCGTTTTAAGTTTTAATGTTGCTCCTTACTTTCAGCTAAAATAAACTTGATTTTTTTTTATTTGATTTCTTAACGCTTTGCAACTTATGCAGGTTCGAATGTACATGAAAAATTAAAACGTAATTTGAATATTAATTTCGGAAGATTTATTCTGTATATGGAGGGTCGCCCCCTCCTCACTACCTTGCTCTTTACGCTAAAGCTGTTAGCGCTTATAAAAAAGCTTCCTATTCTAAATAATAAAAAACTGTGTTTCGGTAAACTCTCTTAAAAAATTGTGACAAACAGTCACACTTTAGCGTAAAGAGCCAGGTATTAAGAAGGGGACAATCCATCATATATGGAGGGGGCACCCCTCCCCCTCACGGAAAACTCCTTCGTTGAAATTTCATCCAACGTAAAGTAAACCTTCCCCCCGTCAAATATCCGCCAGACAATTCCATCCTTGCTGAGAATTCCCCCTCCATGTACAATTGCTTGCGGACGATTCAGCCTGAAAATTCTACTTAGCATTCTTTTATTTGAATAAGACTTTAATCTCAAGAAATAACGCCTCAATTTCCTTTATTAGTCTTTTATTATTAACATTACCAATGGATCAAGCCTTGCTTGGTTAAGCGAATTTTAGACCAAAAACAGTGCCCATCATACTCCCCTCAGAGGAGTATCCCCTACCTTCGCGGAAATGCATTCTTCCCGTATTCTTGCTCATAGAAGAAGAAAAAATGTGTACTTTTTCTAGATTTAGTTTTATTGATATTTACTTTAGTTTTTTGCCTAGTCAATTCATGAATCGGTGCCCTGAATTATATATAGGAAAAACCAACTTACTTTACTTAAAAATCCAGTCTGAAAAGCAATATTTTTGGTTGAATCAAACAGTTCGTGGCAACGAGTAAGAAACGACGCGCCTCAATAGTAACCAAACCTCTAAAACGCAGAATTTTGATACCAATAAATATATCAAAAGAATCAGCTTATTATGCTGATCCCTAAAATATAAGTTTGATTAAGTTTAGTGTTACCCGTCGAAGACTATGAGCCTGAGACAATTTGCCTAGTTTTCGAAAAAAGAAAAAACACCCCCTAAAAGTCAAAGAATCCCAATGAAAATCACACCATCAGATTCAGCGTATCTGAGACCCCCACTAGTGAGTTTACAAGCTCCTATCCGCAAAAATGTAGAATTTTGTATTTCGCCAGAAGAAAGATCGCGGATGAGTTTTTTTTATCTTTTTCCTCAGGGATGATCGTACCGAATCAATGGTCCTAGAATGTCGGGAAAGGAAGGGGACTCATTCGAATGGAAAATAAAAGTTCCATTGCCATTTTTAAGCGACCAGAAAGATTGGAGGGCAACTAGATGCCATCCCGCGCATTTTTTTCCCCAAAATCGTCCGATCAAAATTATTTATTTTAGTGATATATTTGATTAATTAACTTTAGCAAAAATTTAAATACAAAAATCAATATGATTCACCCAAAACCAAACGGTTGACGTGGGGTGAAACAGGTAAAAAAAATACACACATATAACGTCATTTAAATTCACTATAATA
>NC_142796.1:46947640-47045677 GCF_049724085.1 Artemia sp. Qi Xiang Cuo
GAAAAAAGGGGGAAAGACCCCCTAAAAGTTATAGAACCTTAATGAAAATCACACCATCATATTCAGCGTATCAGAGAATCCTACTGTAGAGGTTTCAAGCTCCTATCTAAAAAAATGTGGAATTGTCCATTTTCTGCCAGAAGAAATAGGCCTCTTCTCATGCTAATTTTTTTCCCAATGTCACCCGATCAAAATTTTGAGTGAGCCATTTTGTTCAGCTTGGTCGAAAATTGCTTAAAAATGTCTTTTAGGATGGCTCAATAGATTAAAGACCCCAGGGGGACGGCTGAAGTCTATGAACTTTTCCCAATGTTAACACATAGTATTGGTTATTGGGACCCGGCTCAATGGCAACCAAAACTCTAGAAAACGGTATTTTGATACAAATAGATACATCAAAAGAATCGAATTTAAATGCTGATTTCAAATATATAAGTTTCATCAAGTTTAATATTACCCATCAAAAGTCACGCGTCTGAGAAAATTTGACTGATTTTAGAAAAAAGGGGGAAAGACCCCCTAAAATTTATAGAACCTTAATGAAAAGCACACCATCATATTCCGCGTATCAGAGAACCCTACTGTAGAGGTTTCAAGCTCTTATCAACAAAAATGTGGAATTTTGTATTTTTTGCCAGAAGATAGATCACGGGTGCTTGTTTATTTTTTTTTATTTTTTTCCAGGGGTGATCGTATCGAACCAGTGGCCCTAGAATATCGTGGGAGGGCTCATTGGAATGAAAATTAAAAGTTCTAGTGCCCTTTTTAAGTGACCAAAAAAATGGAGGGCAACTAGGCCCCCTCCCACGCTCATTGTTTTCCCAAAGTCACCTGATCAGAATTTTGAGATAGTCATTTTGTTCAGCATGTTTGAAAATATTATAAGTATGTCTTTTAGGATGACTTAGTCCCCCGAAGTTCCCGGGAGGAGGGCTGAAAGTTATGAACTTTACCCAATGTATACAGTACAGACGTTTTCAGGGGAGATTTTTCCTGGTAGTGGGGGGGGGGGGGTCGGGCAGGGACGTACGCAGGGCGGGCCTCCGGGCCCGGTCCCCCCTGAAATCTCACCATTTTTTTCATTTTCCCATAATTTTCTGATTTTTCTCACAGAATAATGGGTTTGAATGATTTGCCCCCCCTCCGAAACAAATTGCCCCCCCCGAAACAAATTCCTGCGTACGTGCCTAGGGTCGGGGGTTATGTAGGAGGTTCTTTCCATGAAGGAAGTTTTCATGGGGGAAGGGACATTGCTATGACGCCGGACTTCCCAGCATTATTTAAAAAAAGATCAGAAATTAAATATAAAAAACAAGTTTTTCAACTGCAACAGCAGCAACATCAAAACTTTAAACGAACAGAAAACAGTACGTATATGATCGGGTTCATCCCCTACTCAATACCTCACTCTTTAAGCCAGAGATTTTTAGTACTTTCATAAGAGCTATTTATTCTAATTACTGGCCTTTGTGATTAAGCGGTCATTTTTAAAGAATTGGAACAAAATTCGAACTTTCGCTTAAAGAGCGAGGTATTGACTAGGGGGCAAACCCCCTAATATACGTATTAAAAATATATGAATATAGAAGTTCGTTACGTAAGTTAATTCGTAAGTTACGTATATTTATTACTAATAAAACGTTCGTAAATAAAATGAAACAAGTTTCGAGAAAGCCATTTACCAAATAAAAGTAAATTAATATGAAAATTTTGTTTTAATTATTCATGTACAGTGAGCCAAGATCAAAACCTGCATTTATTCAAAAACGTTCAAAAATTAAATAAAAAAAATAGTTTTTTTAACTGAAAGTAAGGAGCGATATTAAAACATAAAACGAACAGAAATTAACGCCTTGCTCTCCTCAACGCCTTGCTCTTTACGCTAAAGTTTGACTTTCTCACAACCCTATTTTTTTAAACAATAAAAAACTTTAGCGTAAAGAGCAAGGTGTTGAGGAGGGGACAGCCCCTTTCATTTACGGAATAATTTCTGTTCGTTTTAAGTTTTAATATCGCTCCTTACTTTCAGTTAAAAAAAACTTGTTTTTTTTATTTAATAATATAAGAGGTCTCTAACTCAGTACAAAAACAAGTTAAGTCTTGACTCGTAAAAAAGTGAAATCAAAGTTGTGGATTGATTCATTACAAAGGAAGCTGAATCTTCACTCTGTGCGAAACAAGAATATCATCAATTCTATTAAACTAAATTACTGACGGGATTATGGTATAAGCCTTGAAAAAAAAGATGACATTGTTGTCATTTCAGCACAAGAAACTATTGCGGACATTGAATAAGCGGAAAATGGTATTTCAATAGTAGAATATTCCCAGAAAGAACTAAATATGATACTGCAAGCAGCAAATTTAGTGAGTAAGAAAGGTCTTACGCTTATTATTCCCAAGGCCAAGTTTCTTTAAACAAAAATCTGGGGTCATGGAAAAATGTTAGAGATGGAGCTCAATATGAGATACAAAGTGAGATTAACAAAGATTGTTCTCCGTTTGTTCAGATCTGAAAAAAATATTATGGATTAAAAGGGAAATCTAGGCTCGTGACTAGACTCGTGATCTACTTGGCAGAAATGTCGTTTTTTTTACATTAATATAAAACCTAGTCTCTCAAGACACAGAAAATAGGTCAGATTGATATTTTTGACCAAAGATTTCTTTGGTTCATTTGCAGCACGACACTGTGACAAAGAATAGGTAACCAATGACTCATGCAAATATGGTACCATATGCTAAGATTCGATTATAGTCCAGAAAGGCCGTCTCATTTTGCCAGGCTTTGGAATGAGGCACTTGGAAGGGATCCTGGTACACCAGACACTGCAAGCTACCACTTCTTGTGCATGAAAAAGAAGATGAGTAGAATCCTTATAGACTCATTTATACAAAAATAGACTCGTATGTAAAAGTTCTGAATTATGGTTATTTAACCAAGTTTCAGTCAGTCCAATTGTCTGAAAAATGGATAAATCGGAAATTTCATTTATAAAATCTAAACTTGAATTCAATCCTTGGCAATTCAAATGGAACACATTAAGTCTATCCGAAACATTACTACATGCCATCTGCATTTGGTTTACGAATAAATATTTAGAATCTTCACACTCCAACCTATAATAGCCCCCAGGCCTACCACTTCCATCAAAAATTTTATTATGCCTTTTTTCAAAATTTAACTTATTATTTTCCAGCTCCAATACATTAATTTGTCCTGGAGGAGACTCCAATCTTTCATCCAACATCAAAACCAAATAGACAAATTTGAGTACGACTCCACAGGGGACACAATTCAATACATTCTAAATGTAAGTTTATTACATGCTGCCCAATAACAATAATAATACCAATAATAATAATGAGATAAAAAATAACAACAGTAGAAGAAGAATAAAGAACTATTAAAAAAAAACAAAAAAACAACAATGACTCAATGCGGTACACCATGCGTATTGGGTGCCTTATCATATATTTACTTTTTTTACGCTACAAACAATCAACCATGAACAATATGAACCATCAGCTATGAACTCCTTCAATTTCCCGCCAAAATTTCTTTTTATCACTAATTAATCACCAGCTACTCCTTAATCAATGGGAACACGAATTCGAAAAACTATTTTTCCTCGTATGCTTCACTAGTTGCCGCTATGTTGGTTAAGAAATGAATGATTATTCGGTGCATAATCAAGTTCAGGAATCAAATCGTTCGGTGAATATTTAGCACGTGTCCCATTGGGGCAATTGAAAAGTAACACAGGCGGAAAAGTTTTCGAGATCAAAGCGTCTATTCCTAATTTGCGTACTTTCACCCTTTTAACCAGCAAAACATTTCTTGCTTTGTGAACTTCAGCTGGGACATCAACACTGAGGTACATATCACGGAACGACGACACTGCTTTACCTTTTAATTTCTTGGTATTTTTCAAAATATAAATTTTCGATTTTTTATCAGATACTTCAACACGAATAAATTTCTGTTGCTAACTCACTTGGGTTACCTTGAATGGTGGGACAGAAGCCATTTCAAGTCCTTCCGTAAGAATGCTTTTGAAGATATCCTTCGCATTTTGTTCAGATTCACAAGAGATATTCCATACAATAATTTTCTTTTCCAGTTTATCAAACTCCAGCCTGGCCAATCTCTTACTCAAGTTATTTGATTCTTTACTCCAAGCTATACAATCATCAGCAATTACTTTTACTTGATTCTTTGACTTGCTCAAGCTGCCTTACTCGCTCATCATTTTCAGTCAGCTGTCTTGCAAATCCTGCATGTGATATCTCCAAATTTGCCTCTTTATCTTCAATTCCCTTAATCCTATTTTCTAAAGAGTCTAGCTTTTTTCCATTTTCTGTTACCAAACTGATAACAGTATTTAGACTCTCCGCAACTGCTGAAATCGTGAATTTATTGTAGAATCAGTGCTACTAGCAGTAACGTTAAGATCATATTCACCTTCTCCCCTCTGAGGGTTTTCTGTATCATCTCCAGTATTACGAGGTTGCTTTCTTTTACGTCCCATGATTATTTCCAGACAACAAAATTAAATATCTGCTTACCTCATTAAGGACCAATTATTTATTCACGTGGGTCCGTCACGTGAAATTTGCTAAGCCACCGTTAATTTGGGCACGGCTAACACCCCTCTTCATAAAAACCGCTCCAAATAATCCAAATTTGAAATAGAAAAAAAAAAAAAATCCGAAGTGCCACTTAGAAAATCATAAATCCACTCGTCATAAACACTAGGAGCTCCAAGCAAGGGCTTAATCAATCAAACGCTTAGTCGCAATCAATAAGTTAACAGCAGGAATTCTGCACATGTGAAATTCCAAGTTCGAATAAATTCCAATAGCTTTCACAATGTAATTTGAATTCCGTCAACCTATAATCCTTAGTTTCCGTTATATATTTAATCTGCTTTAGATGTTCACCTGCTAGCAAAAATTTGTTTGGACGGCGGAAACAGAATTGTTAGCTAACAGAAATAGTTAGCTAACAATTCGCAGAAACATGATATTGGGCAGGAAATTCAAAGAAAAATTCTGACCAAGATAGTGTTGCTGTGAGTTTATCTGAGCTTGATAATACCCAACTGATACCAAAGCTTTGAAATTCAATTAATAGAATATTTCAAAGCGTTCATTTCTTATAGAAAAAAAAATATAACTATTAATGCCAGCAAGTGAAACAGACACAAAACATTTTATTATTTGGCAAAGTACATTGAATTTAGGCAAAAATTAAAATACCAGTGCTTAAGCTTTCCTAAATTAACTGTTTAGTGCATTTACATAAATTATCCCATGAATGGAGGAAGTGGATCAACCTAGTAAAAAATATAATTTGATTGCTTAAGTGAAATCGTTAGATTTTTGATCATATCAAATTGCTATGACTACGTGACAATCTCGTTGTTTTTCTATTTTTTTAAACGGAAGAATTTATTTTTTTTTTTCAATGAGATTACCAGAAAAGATATTTCTAATAAACTAAAAGGGGAAAGGAAAAAAAATAGCAGTAGTCCTCGATTCTCTATCAATATTGGGGGTTTTTCCGCCATCCAATTGTTAGCTAACAATGTTAGCTAACAAAAATTTGTTTGGACGGCGGAAACAGAATTGTTAGCTAACAGAAATAGTTAGCTAACAATTCGCAGAAACATGATATTGGGGGAGGAAATTCAAAGAAAAATTCTGACCAAGATAGTGTTGCAGTGAGTTTATCTGAGCTTGATAATACCCAACTGATACCAAAGCTTTGAAATTCAATTAATATAATATTTCAAAGCATTCATTTCTTATAGAAAAAAAATATAACTATTAATGCCAGCAAGTGAAACAGACACAAAACATTTTATTATTTGGCAAAGTACATTGAATTTAGGCGAAAATTTAAATACCAGGGCTTAAGCTTTCTGAAAGTTACTGTTTAGTGCATTTACATAAATTATCCCATGAATGGAGGAAGTGGATCAACCTATTAAAAAATATAATTTGATTGATTAAGTGAAATCGTTAGATTTTTGATAATATCAAATTGCTTTTACTACGTGACAATCTCGTTGTTTTTCTATTTTTTCAAAGTAATAATCGATTTTTTTTTTAAATGAGATTAACAGAAAAGATATTTCTAATAAAATAAAATGGGAAAGGAAAAAAAATAGCAGTAGTCCTCGATTCTCTATAAATATTGTAAGCATAAAAAGTACCCATCTTGCTTATTTTTGAATATTTTGCTTTAAATTCCCCAACAATTTTCTTCAACAAGCAATATATTTGTTAGAGAAATCTTTTAACAATGTTAGCTAACAATTTTTAGTTGGACGGCGGAAAAACGATTGTTTGGAAAAATGTTAGCTAACAGTTTTCTGTTGGACGGGGAAAAAACCCCTTAGGTTGAAAAGACTGTTAATTCATATTATTGACTTAAAATTATAAAGTCAATAAAATTATAAAGTTATAATTTCATATTATAAAGTAAACATACCACTCGATACCTTTTTTTATGCTCTTTCCAAATATAGGCTAATAGACCTAGGCTAATCATTTTTGTCAGAAATGAATTTTACCCCCCACCCCTATACATACCAATTCAGGATATATATTTTCCAATTAGGGGGTGGGGGTAAATTTTATTTCTGATGTAAATGAGAGGTAAGTTTAAACTTTCCCAACACCCCCAATGTGCAAATATATAGCTTACCCTGAATTGGTATATATAGGGGTGGGGCTAAAGTTCATTTCCAACAAAAATGATTATTATATTTGGAAAGAGCATAAAAAAAGGTATTGATTGGTATGTTAACTTAATTCATAAGTCAATAGGTCTAATATGAACAACAAAAAGTTTACCAAAAGAGGTATTTGCTATAGAATTGGGTAAATATATACCAAATCATATTACTGAGTTAGGAATAAAGTGAATACACCATTTGATGCCTTTCTTATGCTGATTACAAATATATTAATAATTTCTATTGGAAATGAATTTCAGCCCCACCCCCCTATATATGCCAATTCAGGGTATATATTTCTACATTAGGGGGGTGGTGGGGCAAATTCTGTTTCTGATGTAAATGGGAGGTAATTTTAAACTTAACCTTCACCCCCCCCCCCGAATGTAGAAATATAGGCTATACCCTGAATTGGCATTTATAGGGGGGGGGGGGGGCTAAAATTCATTTCCAATAGAAATGATTATTATATTTGTAATCAGCATAAAAAAAGGCATCAAATGGTTTATTCACTTTATTCCTAACTCAATAATATGATTTGGTATAGGCTATATTTACCCAAAATTGTTGAGCTAAATGTTTGAAACTATTGAACTGATCTCTAGGCTGGACTTAGCCCAAAATAAGAAAAACAAAGGTAGGATTAATAAGGACAATCTTAGGGCAAAATTCTATTTTAGCTACTTTTGGCTAGGCTATCTTGGAAAGGGGCTAGGTTAGGAAAATGAAATTTTCAGGGATGGATCTACAAACTAAATCATGTCATGGAAAAGTACTTTGAAGTATTGGTAAATTTCTAGGTGGCCCTATAATTTAGCTAGGATAAAAGTGGAAACATTATTTAATGCCTTTTTTCATGCTCTCATAATTCAATAATTGCTTCTGGGGGTAGTTGCATATTGAGCCCTTAAAGGGGCCCCAAAAGTGTTTCATTTTTGTATCCACACAAAGAAATTGTAGCCTAACCCACAAAATACTTGATATTGAATTCAAACCATTTTCCTACCATTTCAAGTTTTTCAAATGCCATTAACAAAGATAGTGCTGAATTTTGCAATTCAAAACTTTGCTCTCAACAATTCAGGGTATGTATTTGCACATTAGGGAGGGGGTAAAGTTCATGTTAAATTTGTAGCGGGCCAAATAATTTACTACAACTACTACTAACAACTCACTGCAGCACCAAGCTGCCTGAGGCCACCACAGCTACACATGCTCCTCCTCCACCCCAATCTATTCAAAGCCTCCCTTTTTACACATACCCATGAAGTTCCTATTTCCTTTAAATCTTTCTTTATGACATCCTCCCACTCCAGACAAGGACAACCTGTTCTCCGTTTAGCCCTAGACTGTTGGCCAAAAAGAACAATCTTTGGTAATCTGTCATCCTTCATCCACACAATGTGCCCTAGCCACCTCAACCTTTCTTTCATTTTAGCCCTAGAGAGTGGTATTGAACCACATTTTTTGTATAGCCTATTGTATGAAATATGGTCAGTCCGCTGGGTACCCAGAACAATCCTTTAGCAATTTCTCTGGAAAATATCTAGCAAATCTTCATCCGCTGTTGGGAAAGCATCCATGCCTCAAATCCAGATTTGTCCACTGACATCGATGTAGATTTTACCACTCTAGTATTGATTCGAATACTGGTATCCTTATCTTTCCAAACTTTTTTAACTGTGAAAAAACATCCTGAACCTTTGATATTCTACTTATAAAATCCTCACTGCTCCCACAATCCTTAACAATAATACTACCAAGGTAAGTGAAGCTGCCCACCTAATCAAACTTTTCATTACCCAACATCTCCTTTTCATCTTCACTTATTCCTAGCCTTAGTGACATAGTCTTCTTAACATTAATTTTCAAGCCTATTCCTGAACTTGCAAAACCTCTAAAACTTCATTCATTTTTATAACAGTTTCTCTTACGAGGCTTAAATCTTCAACACAATCTAAGTCAAGAAGACTTTTTCCTCCCCTTTAATTCGATGGTCCCCCATTTCCTATTCTGTGCTCCTTAAGACAAAATACATTAAAATAACCCACATAAAGGGGAATAGAACACAACCCATATAATTTAGCTAGGATGAAAGTGAAAACATCATCTAATGCTTTTTTTATGCTCTTTCATAATTAATATAAAATGCCTTTGGGGCCTCTTTAAGGGCTCAAGATACAATTAGCCCCAGAAGTGATTATTGAATTATGAAAGAGCATAAAAAAGGTATCAAATGATGTTTTCACTTTCATCCTAGCTAAATTATAGGGCCACCTAGAAATTTATTGGAGTATCTCCCATCACTCCTTCTCCCTCTAGAGGGTAGTGACCTTTAATGACCTTTGAACATTTTTGTGCTATGAAAATGAAACCTTGCAAAAGAGATCTTCTGCTTAAATGTTATACAAGAAAATTGTTATTAGCTTCACAACTTTACTCAATCCCAATTTATGAGGTTTCAAAGATCTGCAAATACATTTCCTAAATTAAGGAAAAACCCACTGATATGACTTTAAATTCTTCTCAAATAACAGGAATTGTATTCTCAGAACTGAAACCAGAGAAAAAGAAACTGATAACTGAAAAGTAAGGCAAAATATTGTTTTGTCAAAATTTCAATAGGTATAGATAGACCTCTCAAGCAGGCAAATTTTTAAGACTTAGAAATCAGAAGAGGGTTAACATGGAAGCTTAGCAATACCTTCCCAGAGTATGTTTTTGACCCTGGATTCATTACTGAAAGTTTCATTTTCCTAACCTAACCCCTTTCCAATATACCAAAAAGTAGCTAAACTAGAATTTTACTGCTATAATAAGATTTTAGACCAGCTACTTTTGGCTGTCTTGGAAAGGGGTTATGTTAGGAAAATGATACTTTCAGTAATGAATCCAGGGCTATAAACATATTCTGGGAAGATATTGCCAAGCTACTATGTTAGCCCTCTTCTAATTTCTAGGTCTTAGAGATTGGCCTACTTGACATGTCTATCCCTATTAGAAATTTAACAAAATAATATTATATCTTAATTTTCACTTTATTTTTCTCTGGTTTTAGTTTTGAAAACACAATTCTTGTTATTTGAGCTGAATGTTGGTATTTGTCTGTTATATAAAACACACTTGAGAAGTGAAGTTTGGTGACAATAAAATATGATGAAAATAGAATACTTTATGAGCAAAATTGTGAAGGTTATTTGTGAATTATTAAATTGGGAGCTTTGGTGTTGGTTGACCATCACAAAGACAAGTTTATTATTTATGTGATTCTTGACCTAGTTCATTTTAGTTCATTATTAACACAATTCTTTAGGACACTGGTTAGTTTGCTTTGACTAATAATAGAGTTATAGTGTCTCACCATCAATGTTCAAGAATCATTTCAGATTGTTGGAAGGGCTAAAACACAACTGAGCTGGAACAAGTAGGTTTCACTCATTTGAAAGTGAACTACAAAAGTAATATTGTTGAACCAGAAACCAGCAACTCAATGCAAAAAGTAGAGAGAATATGGGGTTCTGCAAAGTAGAGGAACAAACAGCACCAAGGTACATCCCACCATCATTTACATTCATACTTAGTAGAGTACATGTGGTAGGCAGCAGTAAAGGCAGAAGGCCAAGTTCATTTTAATGTAATTCTTGAGGACATCTCTGCATTCTGGTAGCATATTTCCAATTTGTTTAGGTTACATATTTAGTATATGCTATGCTTTACCCCTGCCCCCTAATGTGCAAATATATAGCCCAAATTTGTTAAACTATTATATTTTCATCATAATTTTGTTTTATTTCATTAGCATTCACCAAGCTTCACTTCTCAAGTGTGTTTTGTATAATAGACAAGTACCCAAATTTTAACCAATATCAATGTTTTTTTCTTTCTAAATTTAGGAAATTTATTTGCAGATCTGACCCCATAAATTGGGATTGAACAAAATTATGAAGCTGAAAACACTTTTCTTGTGCTTCATTTAAGCAGATGATCTATTTTTCAAGGTTTCACTTTTATAACACAAATATTTTTAAAGGTCATTAAAGGCCAGTGTTCTTTAGAGAGAGAAGGAGTAGAGGTAGGTACTTCAAAATATCTTCCCAGGACATACTCTGATCTGTAGATCCATCCCTGAAAGGTTCATTTTCCTAACATAACCCCTTTCCAAGATAACAAAAAGTAGATTACAGTAGCCTATCTAGAATTTCACCCAAGCTACTTTTTGTTATCTTGGAAAGAGGTAAGCTGAATAAAATGAAACTTTCAGGGATGGATGTACAGACTTGCACTGAATTCTCCTTAAGTCACTCTTCTTCAGAATTAATTTAATAGTTTGTAAAAATAAAAATAAAAATAGAAAATTCATTGCATAGGTGAAAAATCAGTATTCAGTTAGTTGAATCTTAGTTTAGAAATTCAACTAATTTTGGCTTGACAAAACCATCCCAAAGTAGATTTTACAAAATGGATCCATTCCAGAAAGTTTCATTCACCTAAGAAAATTGCTTTTCAAGATAGTAAGATGCCTTTAAACTAGAAATTTACCTTTATCTCATTCCTAGAAGTGCATTGCTTTGCTTACCCCCCTACCCTAATAGAGAAATATATAGCCCACTGTGTATGTTCCTGTGCTATATTTTATAGTACTGAGACTATTCTTTGTCATTTTTCAACAAATGCTAATCAATTTGTAGAAATAAAAGAGTGAAAATATCAAAAATATTTTCAAAACATAGTAATTGCTGCTGTCACAGCTGCATTCCACCCCCTCTATAATGGGGCTGGATATTTGTTTCCATTTTTTTCTAGTTTGGTATTATGAATCACATGCTGATGAGAAATAAGTAGAAAGACAGTAGAAAATCCTTAGAATCAACAAACTTTGTATCTGACCCCATTTAGGGGCTAGGATGCAATTGTGATGGCAGCAGTTTTTATATTTAGAAAGAGCATTTAATAGAGAATCTGATAGTAGGCCATGGTATATTTCTTTTTCTACCTTGACTCCTTTACTATTGAATCTTTTGGGAATAGGTTCAGAGCCAAAATTGTGTCCTTTGAATACATTTTCAAGCTCCTGTAGCTACTCCTTCCCTATTCTTAAAGCTTTGAATATTGTATAGAACACACATAGGCTTAATTTAACTTGAGAAAAAACCAATTTGTCTTTATTTGTTTTTATATGTCTATTAAATGCTTAGAAAATTGCATAGAAGACATATTTACGTAAGTAAAAAAACATAATAACATATATAATATAAAACAATAATATATTTTTTTATATAAAGTACATATAAAAGAAACGTTTTTCTTTAATTTTAGTTTGAGCCTACTTTTCTTTGACTTGAGGTTTGAAAGCCACTTATTGAATAATATGAGTAGAATTCCAAGTCACATTGTTTTTTTTTTCTAATTTAAGTTATATTTTTCTGTATTCTTTAAAAGCTTCTTAATCAAGAATTAACAAAGTTATGAGACTCTAAATGTTTTTTTGAGGTCATTTGTTATGTAGATTTGTTTCTAGAAATTTTACTTTTGTATCATTGGGCTGTGAACTAATTCCGGAAAGTTTCATTGACCTACCTCAACTACTTTTCAAGATAGTGAAAAGCCCATTATCTAGAACTTTACCAATATCATTAGCAAACCATTTACTGAAACCCCCAAATACTGGCAAAGGCTAGGTATTTTGCTTAGAAACACTTTGCCTTATTGTGGTATGTAGTACACCAACCAGATAGCATAGTGCTGGTAGGCCTATAATAAATAAAAACTTGCCAGAGCTGTGTTTGATTCTACCTTTATTTGTCAGTAGAAATGTTGACATTATCCACTAGTATTTGCACATATGACATTATCCATTATAGTACTTTCCGAAGCTGAGTTTTTCCAGCTTATTTTTATTATATATATTGATATTTAGGCAAAAAAATCAACAGAAAATGGATCAAATGTCTATAAAAACTGCCTATAAATACTGTCTAAAAAATATGAGTCAAATACTCAGATTTGTTGGTCTGTTGACAGGTTAAATGAAAGAATAAGGCTTGGGTACATTCCCTCTTTAAGATTTTTTTTTTCAAATTTAACACAATTTTAAAAAATTTTTCAAATGAGGACTTAGCAGACACTAGAAATGTCTAAAAAACTCTTCCTTTACAACTTATTTTTGCTGTATACCTAGTTCTTAAAATTTTAATCTCATACCATAAAGTTTGGCCAAGTTTGTTAAAGGCTAGATCTCTTTGGAGAAGGAAAAAGTGGAGGTAGATACTTCTAAAGATCTTCTCAGGGCCTAATTTAGATTTTGGGTCCATTCACAAAAGTTTCATTCACATAACTTGAGTACTTCCAAGGTGGCAAAAACAAAGGCTTATTTTTTGCTGCTAAAAACACTTCCCCTATGCTATGTCATCCTCCTCAGTCTAAGATCTAAGAGTTCATTGGCTTTATTCAAATATGCCTGAATTAAGATGATTCTGTTCAATAGCAAATTAAACAAAAGACTTTAATGATATCCACTGATCAGAGTAAAATAAACTTTAGTTTTCTAACAAAGTTACCTGAGAGGTAAGATCAGAGTCCTCAAATTTTCTTAAGAAAATTCTTTGCTTTCAAAAGATATAAGATCTTAGCACATTGATCAGCCAAAAACAGGCTTAATGTGAAATTTCATTGTCAATCAGTTCAGTGCTAAGGAGTATTACCAGTCCTGTTTTTACTTGTTAAAATCTTACTTCTCGGATTCTATGGTATTCTGCTCAGATTTTAATATTTTCCTTACTCCAAGTGCTAAAATATTTGAGCTCAGTCATCTCTGAGTGCGTTCAAGCATCCCTTATCTGACTTATCTGCTTCATATAAATTTCCCCAGAAGTAATCCATAAAAAATAACAACAAATACTTAGCTGGAAACTTTTCAATTGAAATTGGGCAAATCTCAACTTAGATTTGCCTGAGATTAGGCAAATCATATGTACTAAGCTGTAAATATAGCTTGTTTAAAATCCCCTGAAGATGTGCCACAGTTTACAATTACTGTCCCTTTTTTTTCTCTGCACAGAATACTACATATTTTCCTATATTTGAAGAGATTGAATTTTTTGTTGATATATGATGTCACCTATCATCAGTTATTCAGCATTTTCCATGGTTAGCAGGTTTAACTTATCTGACAACTAAACTAGGCTTTTTCAAGTACTAATCCTACTAACCTCTGATGTCATTTACGTCTCGTGAATTGTTAAGAATAAGTAATTGGGCTTTTAGGATAATTAATCTTGAATTCTTTAATGTACTGCCTGTCAAAAGTGCTTAAACTTAATTGTTTTGCCCCAAAAAAAGTCATCAAATAGGGGACTTGGATGGAGTCCTTAAACCACCAATCAGTGAAAAATGAACTAATGTTTTCCAAAAAAAAGAAAAAGGAAGTGGTAAGACCAGAAGATTCTGAAAATAGGATTGCAATCTTCCGATTCTCTTGACAAAAATCCTCCATTTAACTCAATCCCCATTCAACTCATCCATCACCAAACTCTTAGAAAACAAACTAAATCAAAATTGGACCTGTATGTCAGCTTATAATTTTGACTTGGTGCTATTATTTGAATGACTGAAATATTCTCATCCCTTATCTGTAAAAGTGCTTTATTTTTACAGATAAGGGACTTATTTTCATATTTGAGGTGTACAAGAAACAGAGGCGTTAATTCACAAAGATTTAGGAGAGGGACATGATGCATTTTTTAAAAATCAGGTGAGGGGGGGGCTCATTTGCTGTCTTTTTCATTTTTTTTCAATTAAAATATCCATTAAAGACATTTTCCTATGAGAAATCCTCCTCTCCCCAAAAAAAAGAAAAAAAAAAGAAATCTAGGAGGGAGCCCAAAAAATTCTAAGGGGAAAAATTTAGGGAGGCACCAGGCTCTTAAATAATTGTCAGATTTTGAGCCAATATTGACTTGGTAGACTCGCCTGTAAAGGATTTACTTAAAATGCAGACAAGTACTTGGCAGTGCTTAAATTTTGGAACTTGGCTATACTCAACTATTACATACCACCTCTGATCACTCTAGTGATCCCCAAATACGATTGGAGCTTGCTATATATTTTGACGTTCAAAATCTGACTAAAGCATAGAGAACCCAACAATATGTTTCAACCTCATTTAGAAATATCCACTAGAAAAATACTTGGTTGATCACTTCACCCTAATTAATTTATCACTGAATAAGTTTGAAGTAGACCCTCTCTTAGTAAATTTCATATATGTTTTCTTTAAAATAGATCCCAAGCAGTAAAATACAAAATATTCTCTCTGAACCCCTCCCTATTTGGCATGGAATTCCTCAAGGAACCCTGTTAGGACCCCACTTATGTGTAGCATTGATTAATGAAATTGATAAGATTTCCTCAAAGGTGTTAATATGTGGATAACCTGCTGATCCTTGAAGTATGTCATAGAACTATCAAAAATGACCCCATCCAAACCCGTGTTTTAGATAAAGCTAAGAATTTACATATGAAAGTAAATTCCCCTAAGTCAAACATAATGACAATAAACTTCTTAAAATCTACTCCTGTTTTCTTAGACCCTATCTCACCCAAAATGCTAATGAAACATATTAAACTCCTTTGTGTCACAAACTTCTAATAATCTTAAGTAGGACATGCATATTTAAAGAATTCTGGAGTTTCCAGACAAAGGAAAGTCAAAACTAAAATTTTTTAAAGTGGATTAAACTAGTTGATTAACTTTGAAATGGCTAAATGTTGAAAATACTTTCCCTGTGAACAACAAAGAAATCTTTTCTGGCCATTAAAGCTGAGAGAAAATGGGCCATTTCAGATGGCGTTTATAGAGAAACCTATATCACACATTATTTTATAGAGACCTAGGTCATACGATTACACTCCATATGATTATCCGATTTTGTCCCTATACTTGAGGCAATTTTTCAGTTTTTTGCTTCCACTATCTGAATAGTATTTTACACATTTATACATTTAAAAAGTTAAGAGAAACAAAGAAATTAAGTAAAAAGAATAGGCATGTCGAATCCACCAGGATCCCACAAATTTTTCACAAGTATTTCGGCACGTTTCGAGTTGGGCTCTACCTTACATTGAAAACAGGTAATTGTTCGTTCTGTCAAATTTGTAGCTGAAAACGCTCCAATTTCAGAAAATCAGAATGTTGTGCCCTTTTCTGATAAAACTTCTAACTTCTGATCAAACGGTTAGATTCGTAGATATTTTCTCTACATACTGAAACCCTTTTCAAGCCAAAAGTCTTTCAATTAAGCCTTCTGGAGTAGAAAGAGTGTTTTTTTTTTTTTACAAAAACTGTCGAATCATTAGTACCTTTACCCTAGTAGAGTCAAAGGACCTTTAGGCTCCCTAAAGATTGGAGCTAGAATACACAAGAGGAATGCCTCCTCCGTCTCTTCAGAAATTTTAATATCACAAAACTTGTCATCATGAAATTACTATAAATTATAGCCTTTTGTGATAAAATATTGTTTTTTTTTCTTTTCATTTTACAGGAACTTGTTTTCGTTTTGCTTTATATGTCTCAAAAATGAAATGCACTTTGTCTCCCATTTATGCACAGTTTTTATTAGATTGTGCCTAACAAAGGCAAAATTAATTCAATTAGAATGAAGTTCTAGAAATTCTACCTTACACAAAGGTGTATCCAGGATTTTTGTTTGGGGGGGGGGGGGGAGGATTAACCAAAGTAAAGTGAGTTAATAAAAATTAAAATAGAATAATTTGATTGTATTTTTTGAAGTCTGGCCACCTTGCTGTTCTTAACCCTCGGATTTATGGCCCAAACTTAGGATTCACGAATCTGTGGATATGTAACATCATATATATGCACCTGTTTGTGCCTTTATACTAAGAAACAATGATTTAAATCTTAGGGCTTGTTCAAAATAAATTTTCTGAAAGATTCATTGTGGAATGGGGGGAAGACTAATCTGTATTAATACTATATAAGCATCTGATTTACAGTTGAAGTTTTTTTTTGTAGCATTTTTGGATCTTATTAACACTAAAGTCCCTTCATAAATAATGTTCCTAATATATTTTGCTGCACAGTATTGGATTATGACAATTGAAGATAGATTTATGTTACAGCTTTTCAGGATTGGTAATGTCTAGAAACCCAGGTAGAAGACCGCGAGGAGACGGAGAAAAGTCAAGGGAAAGATCCTATTCATCATATTATGATGATTCTCCATCAAAGGCCTCAGCCCCCACTATCAAGCCTATGTTGCTCCAGAGAAGACCTACTGGTTATGAACACAAGACCTTGTTCTCCAGTGAGGAAACCCAAGTTTTTGAGAGTGTGTCAACCTCCCGAAAAGCGTCTCTGCCAAGAGAAGCTGAGCAAAAAGAAGCAAACCACTTTGAGAAGCCAGTCAAAATACAAACTTCACAGGTTCATGTAGCAGAGCTTGAAAGCAGTGAGGAAAGCCAAGGTAAATATGTCAGCCTTGCCATACTTTTGATCCCATCCAGCCTCTGTGGCTGTATTGAGCTTCTTCTCTTCTCACTAATTAATTAATATGGCGACAGCACTTGGCTCTGTACTGTTTTTTTTTCTTGTACACGTTGAATTTCATTCTATAATTTTCAGCTAAACTGCATCCATGTTTGGGTTTTTTAATTTCCTCATATTGGGTAGAGCTTGGAAGCAGCAAAGAAAGCCTTTTATTTCAGCTTTTATGTACTTTTAACCGTTTCGCTAGAGTTTGGAAGTAGTGAAGGAAGCCAAGGTAAATCTTAAGTCTTTTGATACTTTTGTCATATCCTTTATAAATTTGGTGAACTGGTGTTGAAATTCCAAAAACTGTCACTTTGACAGGGGAAGTAACAAGCCGTTTCTTTTGGCTCTATTACCAATGTTGTCACTGTTTAGGTGCTATTTCTTTGTATGGTGGCTATTAACTGCACTAGAAGATACTATTTTAGGGGGTCTAAAAAAAGAATATGTACAGCAGGATTACAGCATTTGGATTTGCTCCTATTAGTTCATGCAGAAAATGGCTTGCCACTTGACGCCTTAGGGAATTCCACCTCAGAACATCTTCTAGCTCTTCCAGCTTCAAGGTCAGATCTGTTTTTGCAGAAAAGATTGGGTTTTCTACAAAATCGCAGTCATTTGATATTATTTTTTCTGCATTATATTGTTGATTGACTGTCGAATTTGGCTCATTTGTTTTTCACGCCAGGAAACAAGCGGTGGTAAAGTTCTACTCTGAATCAGTATTGACCTTGTAGCCTTATAAACCTTGAGGTTCTTATAACTTCTTTGATGTCTTACATTTCATTGAATCGAAAGGAATCCAGTCTTGTCAACTTCTTCGTTTAAGTCCCAATACATAAGATTTTTGCAAGAAAGTTTCTTTGAATAACATTGGGGGTTCCCTATGTTACCTTTCCTCATAACCTATGAGGATTTTCAGACAATGCCTAATTTTTCGTACAATATACATAAAACCATAGGTGCATGCAGGCCTGAAATTTATGGAAAGAAAAGAGTATTTTACTTAGATGTTGTGATCAAATGCCTCAAAATATGCATTTTATGTCCCATATCTTCGATTTTTTTTGGATAGCCTCCTTTCCAATAACCTTGCGTGAATGACATTCAACCATGTGGAGAAAACTTGAAAAATAAAATTAAGTTTTTGAAAATGGGCTTTCCAGTATTGGTTTTGGGACTGACCACTTGGGGAATCTTTTCTACAAACAGATCTGACCTTGAGGCTGGAAGAGCTAAAAGATGTTTTGGGGTGGAATTGACTATCCCGTCAAGTATGTTTTTCTACCCCAATGCTTGAGATTTTTTTTCAGACGGTTCCTTTGAATAATATTTGAGGAAACTCCCTTCATTACCTCCCCTCATAACTTGTGACGAGTTTGCAGACAACTTACGAAAAAGACAGTAGAACAGTAGTATTTGCATTAGGTTTCAATGTCATGCTTGAGAAATATGTTTACTGATGATAGTAGAACAACAGTATTTGTATTGGGTTTCATTGTCATGCTTGAGGAATATCTTTACTGATGATTTATCATCAGTAAAGCGCTGCTAGCTAAGCGTTGCTAGTGCGTAAACGTCTACCTCTGAAGGATAGGAGGGTGATCCTAAGATTTTCCTGAAAAGGGCTGTCACATAACACGGAAAGGTTCGTGCGCAGAGAGAGGAAGGTTGCTGGTCCCTGGCTCCCAGAATTATTATAATCTGTGAAACGTTTCTAATGATTTTCAAATAGTTTGCTTGTTTCTTTTAAGTGACTCAAATTTGACCCACCCCACGTTTCTGCCTTAGGAAATGTTTTAGTATTCCTGCCTGCTTTAAAGTTTTCTTGAGCGGATCATCTCTTCTAATCTTTGTTGTAATCCCCTTCCCCGTGTATATAAAATCCTCAGGGATTCAACCAAATAATTTGCTTAAATTTTTATATTAAATTTTGCTTATATAATTTAATTATGATAAATCATATGATTTTTAATAATTATGTAATGTAATTATACTAAATAATTTAATTAAATAATATTAGATTAGAAACAACTTGGGGCTGTGGAGAGGAAGCTAACTTAAATAGTACATTAGATTTTTAATTTATGACCAAAATCTTTAAAGACACTACAATTCATTACAGTTAAGTCTTGGGTGCAACGTTTTTTAAAATACTTTCAAATTCTTATTTTAAACGACCGTACTAACGGTATTATTTAACTTAGAGCGGCTGCCAACTTGGGTCAGTAGTCATAAGCAAAACAAAAAAGAAGGGAGAAACAGAAAAAATTGTTTTTTTTAGGAAATTTATCAAAAACTCTGCATCATGTTTTAGTTGAAATTGCATACCGAACGCACTTCCGTATGTATAAAAGAGCCGCCATCTTTGGCCAGTAGCCATGAGCAGAAAAAAAGAAGGGGAAATGCAGCATAGAAGTGGTGTTGGAATTTTTTTTTTTAATTTTAATGAATGTTTTCATTTGAAATACTACTGAAATTGCGCACTGAACGAACCCTTGTATGCTTAGAACGACTGTTAACTTGCGCCAGTACTTGTAAGTAAAAAAAAAAAAAAAAAAAAAAAAAAAAAAAAAAAAAACAAGTGAGAACACAGAAAATATTTCTTTTTTGAAAATTATCTTAGAAATTCTATAGAAAAACTTAAAAATTTTTAGTGAAAAATTTTTCTGCTGAACGGGCTTTCTTACATAAATGGCCACCACGTTGGGCCAGTTGTCATGGAAAAAAAAGAAGAGAAAACACAGAAAAGAAATAGCTATTGTTATTTTCTTGGAAAGTGAAGAGGAGCAATCCAACTTAACTGAACATTTAAGCCTAACATTCTGGACTACAAGGAACGTCAAATTATGAATTATAGCCCAACACAACAAGGCTAAAGGTGGGTCGGTGGGTCAAAATGTTTGACTTTGTTTTCCCCTGCAAAGTAAAAGCAAGAAAAAGGGGAAAAATTGCATTTCTAAGTCCACTGATCCCACTCAAATTTCAATATAGTTCTACTGGGCTTAAGAACACAACTTTTTCAGATCTAAATCTTCATCTTTTCTCACCTTTCTGCAAGCAAGAAACACAAGTATGCCTCCTTGATAGCCAAATTAGCAGAAAATTCAGCAAAATTAGCCTAAAATCCTATACTTTCCTACCTCTTCACAAACTAGAGATAGGTGTGCCTCCTTAGTTAGTTAATCACAGTAGAAAATATAGCCAATAAATTCATTATTTCGGCTCCCTTTAAGTAAAAGTCATTAGTGTGCCTCTTTAATAGCCCAAAAATAACAAAACTGACTTCAGAAGCTGAAATTACCTACTTTCATGTAGCCTACTGACGTAAGCGAGATGATGTATTGACAACCTACAAGCTGCTTCGTGACCAGGATATTCTCAAAGTTTACTCGTGATTCAGGTTTATTAAAATTGAACAACACCTCAAAAACGCATGGTCTCTGTGAAACTCTACAGGAAGCGTGCCTACACTAGTCGGGGAAACAATTTCTTCTCCAACCGATTTGTTTACCTCTGGAATACTCTCAGCCAGAAGACAGTCTTGTCTCCCAGTGTTGAAGCTTTAAAACCATCAGTTGGCAAGGATTGGTTCTGCAAGTACGTTCTAAGACCACACTGGCTCTAGATGATGCTTGGAAAAAAAACATAATTAGAAAAAGTAAGTAAACGAGGTTAATTTCAGCCAGTGGACCAGTAATTTCAGCCAGTGAAACGACAAACGCAGATATATTGGCAACGACCTCCGCCAATTCGTCTTCAGTGCTAAACACAAAAAACTAGCCTTTTGAAATAAACTCAACTCAAGTCGTCTTCAGTGCTAAACACAAAAAATAGCCTTTTGAAATAAACTCTTCTAACAGAATAGAAGAAACACTGAATCTTCTATTGGTGTAGTAAGCCAATGCGCACAACTTGGGATGTGTCTGATGACAAAGCCGTTCCTAGGGTTGGTGGTGCTCAGGAAAAAATCAATTACACTGCCCTGCCTCCGACTCAAATATAAGAAAAAGAAGTCGGATCGAAGTGCGAAAAATTTGATCAAAGTGGGCACCCCCCCCGCCGCGGTGCACCCCATTCACGGTGCCCGGGGCAACTGGCCCCTGCCGCCCCCGCCCCCCGTTCAACGGCACTCCACAGGAAGGCATCCACATGAATTCGTCCTTATCGCTGATAAGTGCGATTTAGGGTGAAAAAAAATGAAGGTAAAATAGCCTAAAACTCCATCCTTTCTCACCTTGCTGCAAGTAAGAGGCATACATGTGCCTCCTCAATAGCCAAAGTAGTCGATAAATTCGCATAAATTAGATAAACCCATGTATAATTCTTCTATTACTTTTTTAGGAATGAAAAAGGAACTACCCGTTAAGCTTTTGGATGAAATGCTTGTTTTCTCGAATAGTGTTTTGCAGTTTTTAAATGAGCAGTCAGAGTTTTTAGTCGTTGGTTGTATCGGAACACAAGGTGTTGGAAAGTCGCATATATTATCGTCTGTGTTTCAGCACGACAGAAAACGAAAGTAAGTTTCAGTTATTGTTGTCGTTATGTTTTTAGTTTAAACCCTAAATAAAAATATATACCAGTTCTACGCCAAGCTAAAGCTTTTTTTTTTATATATCATCCTTCTGATTTAAAAAACTAGTATTATTCTACTGAGTCGTCCTACAAATAATTAATTTATTAGAAAAAATAAACGCCTTTAACACGATAAAACATAAAACCGCGAATAGAGGAAGAAAACGAGGATTTATTTTTAATATGTGTTAAATTCGTTACATTTTGTAAACGTGTACTCATATTATTGATTTTTGACGTATTTCTGTTTCATGTTTTCGTATCTACTATTTCACTGTATCTATACCTACAATGTCTATAGATACTATACCTACAACTATATCTATACACGAATATAATCTGATATATTCGACTTTACCTATTATTATTTCTATTTTTTGCTGTTTCCTATCTATTATTTCACTGTTATATGTGTATTGTTTATTGTCTCCTACCTGCAATGAATTATCTGCCCTATGCTAGTGTATCTACTACTTTACCTATATACAACTACTCTTTGTTGCGTCATATCTACTATGAAATATCTACTATATATACTACTCTATAACTATATATCTACTGTTTGTTGTCTCTTGTCTATAATGATACTAATTTATATTTACCATATGAGGTATATTTCGTGGTATACAAATTGGTCAGAGTTGTAAATTACTCATGTAAAATATTCAGCCAGCACCTTTCCATAGACTTTAGTTCCTCCTGTACCTCCAGAAACACACAGGACGTCAGTGAGGAGCCTCCAATCGTCTCCGTCACATTACCTCTCTCCGGTGAGTCAAAAATCAAGCAATCAGAGTAACAATATTTGGCAAATATATGTTCAATACTGCTCAATTATTACAGGAGTGCCTTGACGTGGCGCCTATGTCAGTGTTCTACTCATATATACACTGCTCCGGCAGGGAGCTAGCAGAGCTAAGTCGGTGACATAAACCCCTCTTCCCCTCATAATGCTGATCATCAGGACTACCTACAGCAGTGAATTCCATGCCAGTATTACCTGAAAGAGCTTCGTTTGACGTTCTTTCACCATGTAGAAGGACCTTTCAGCTGAGGCTTTTTAGTTGCTATATCTAAAGTATAGCTGATAGTGAAAAAAGAAGGTGCCGTGAAGCCTGATGAAAAAAATAAAACAAAACAATCTCTGTAAATGAAGATTTTTTGAAAGTAGTGACAATTAAACCAATATATACAAATATTTCGCCTTTATAACTAATAACCGTTCTCAGCGAAATAGAAGAAAAGCTGATACCTAAAGAAGTCTGCATTGAAAACCACCAGAGAAAAATATTTTACAACTCGAAGGACTTCAAAATTCGAAGTCCTTCCCCACTCATACATAATGGGGACTGCTCGCTTGGCTTCAGGTACCGGCTGAATTTCCTCACGTGATTGATTTCAAAGCTGAAGATTTGTGGTTGGCTAGGAGTTACGGACACTTATCAAATATATGGGTAGGTTCTTTGGCTATATAAGCAATAACCTTCGTTAGTGCAGTAATTAAACACAGATAAATTGAGTGTTCATTGTAACATATAATTTGGTTTTTAATTTAAAACATATTTTTATTTGAGGTCGTCTGTTTTGAGTTATTTTTGTAGTTTTTGCATCGCTTTTCGTTTACTTTGCTGATAATTGTAATTGGTTATACAGCCAATACATTTGTATGTGGTGGTTTGTTTATAAACGCCTCAAAAAAAATCTCATTTATTGGAAATTTATTCAAAATTAACTTCTTCCAAAAAAAGAAGTTTTTCAAAGAAAAACAAAGAGCTAAATTAAATCTAAAGTAACAAAATGAAATTCTGAAGACCAGAAAGTCATCTGGGGTTTATTGCTGAAAATAGTTTTTATTTCGGGTTATGTGTTTATTTTTCATAATATCAACAACGAAAAAGAAAATAATAAAAGAAAATTATCATAATAACCAAGATTAGTGAAAAAAAACTACTAAAATGTAGATTGATTATTTAATATATGTTAAAATTCATTCCTGAAAGTCTCAGGAATTTTGTATTTATTTACGTTTTAAAAGAAAAAGTTTAGAATGTCTTATGTTTTCAGTAAAGCGCAAATAGCGTTCTGGTCTGATTTTGTTTTGATGATCTATCGTTAAGATTTATTCCAACAATTTTTTTTCTGAAGCTTTTTGCAGTTTTTTCATTCCTTGTTGAGAATTTTTAGAAATATCTAGTTTGTACTAATTATTCTTAGGTTTGAAAGTGAAAACAAGCTGTATTTAGATTTGATTCAAAATTAAATATCAAACCTTTAAGACGTAAACTCTTTGGAAGCTGAAAATCATTCTGATGGTTTTGAAAAAAAAGAAAAACAAGATGAATACTAAGAAAATATATGCAGATGAAGACATGATTAGGCTTGGTTTTTTAGAGGCAACCATGCTCACGTGACTGATATTCCAATGGACAAAATTAATTGTATACATTAAGGTAATATTTGAAATTGACCCACATAAGAAGTAAAAAAAAAATATATAAAACTTGAAAATTGTAAGCAATAGAACATTTACCTTGCCACTGTTGTGTTTTGCAGATATATTCAATTCTTTTCGATAAATTTGTTAATTATTTAGGTGTTAGTTTATATGTGAGAATATTTTTTTTTACTTAGATTTTTGTTTCCTGTTCAGTCCCATGAAGATATAGAAAACAGCAATCATAAAACATCTGGAATTGATGTATACATTACCCCAGAAAGAATAATTCTTTTAGACTGCCAACCTGTTCTATCCTGTTCAGTTATGTATAGTGACATACAGGTAAAGTGTAAACAAATCCTATTATTAATGTCTTTTCAAACGGATATATTCATTAATTTGAACCTTTCTACCATAGTCACTATGACATTGGTTTCTTTTATATATCTATGCATAGTAAAAAGATAAACCTCATTGTTTGATAAGCAAAACTAGACAATCAACACAAGAAAAAAAAAGTAGCCACTCTCCTAAAAATAATGAAATTTTGAATCTCCCCTCACAACTAGTGTAAAAAATGATATAAAAATACTCGCTTTTGGCAATAATGCTATAATTTATCTAAAAATGGATTTTGGAACTTGGACTTCCCCTCCCCCATAAATGGCTAACCCTCCATAAAGGTCTTACTCCCTCCTTATTACCGAATCAGTGTCGCGGGTATGACCTGTATTAATTAATCATTCTTGTCTAATTATTTATTTTATGAGTAGAGCCAGATTATCCTATCGGCTATTTATTGGTGCATGCTTATTAATTCTCCTAAGTTTATTCATATCATACGTTTCATATTTTGTAACTTGCCGCAGATATATATATATATATATATATATATATATATATATATATATATATATATATATATATATATATATATATATATATATATATATATATATATATATATATATATATATATATATATATATATATATATATATATATATATATATATATATATATATATATATATATATATATATATATATATATATATATATATATATATATATATATATATATATATATATATATATATATATATATATATATATATATAAAACATATATATATATATATGAAGATTTGCTAGATGTTTTCCAGAGAAATTGCCTACGGATTTTTCTGGGTATCTGGCTAACTGACCGTATTTCAAATAGTAGGCTGTACGAAAAATATGGTTCAATGCCGTTTTCTAGGGCTATAATGAGAGAAAGGTTGAGATGGCTAGGACACGTTCTATGGATGACAGATTGCCGAAAATTGTCCTTTTCGGCCAACTGTCAAGGGCTAAACGGAAAGCAGGTCGTCCTCGTCTGGGGTGGGGGGATATCATAAAGAAAGATTTAAAGGAAATGAAAACTTCCTGGGAGAGAGTAAAAAAGGCGGCCTTGAATGCATTGGGACGGAGGGGGAGCGTGAATAGCTGTGTTGGCCTCAGGCGGCTTGGTGCTGCGGTAAGCTGTTGTAGTAGTAGTAGTAGAACTTGGTTTTAACATGGAATTGATTAGTTTTGTTTACTAATGATATATACTCGTGTATACATATATTTACATAAATATATATATATATATATATATATATATATATATATATATATATATATATATATATATATATATATATATATATATATATATATATATATATATGGGATTGAACCCTATTTTTCGTACAGCCTACTATTCGAAATACGGTCAGTCAGCCGGGTACCCAGAATAATCTGTAGGCAATTTCTCTGGAAAACATCTAGCAAATCTTTATCCGCTTTTCGGAGCGCCCATGCTTCAAAGCCATATTTGACCAGTGTAAATACTGTAGCTTTGAATATTCTAATCTTGGTTTTTAAACTTATCTTTCTATTCTTCCAAATTTTTTTTAACTATGAAAAAACACCCTGAGCCTTGGCTATTCTACTTTTAACATCTTCAGTGCTCCCACCGTCTTTACTAATAATACTACCAAGGTAAGTGAAGCTGGTCATCTGATCGTTCTTTTCATTACCCAACGTCACCTTTTCGTCTTCACTCATTCCTAGCTTTAGTGATTTAGTCTTCTTAACATAAATTTTCAAACGTATTCTAGTACCCTGAACTCGCAAAATCTCTAAAATTTCATTCATTTTGCTCACACTTTCATCTAGGATGCTTAAATCATCAGAATAATCTGAGTCTAGGAGAGTTTTTCCTCCCCAATTGATTTCGTGGTCTCCCATTGCCTTTCCAATGCTCCTTAAGTCAAAGTACCTCAAAATGATCCATAGAAAAAGGGATAGAACACAACCCTGCTTAACTCCTGATTTAATACAAAGCCAGCTGCTAACCGCATTTCCTACCTTAACCGCAGCAGTGTTATTCACGTGCATTGCACGTTCAACTAATCGATTTCACTGTATTTTCCTGAAGAGCTAAAAAAAGCGCTAGGTCCAATTTCTTCCGTGTTAACAGGTTATGCTTCATACCCCCTCCCGCCAAATAATACCAAGGCTGTACTACACTTGGCTGGAAGTTTGAACTATAAGTTGTCATTTTTTTTTTTGGCCGTGGCCAATTTTTTTATTGACCACACTGGCTATCTTTGATAAATTAACCTGTGAAATTTTGCGGTAGGCCTAAAAATGGATTTTAGATGCACATTGTGAGCTCCTCTCACTTTATAAGAGTAATAACCTTAACACACTCATTCATTTTAATTTGCCTAATTTAGTGTATATATGTCACTAAAAATAAACATAGAAAAAAAAATAATTAGACACTTTATAGGTACAACACTTTATAGGCACAAATAGTAAATTTGATGGGTAAGTGTTCTGATTTCTATGAATATCCTCTAAAATTGTATTCATTTAACTCATTTGGGTTCTATATATCTTATAGCCATAGGCAGGACACAACCCTGCTTGACTCCTGTTTCAACATTGCACCAATGACTAGCATCACTTTCTACTTAAATCACTGGCGTTCATAAAAGTGTCACTTAATTTCTTATATTGTAATGTTGGGTGCTGGTGTACAATGTGCACATATATTTTATAAGATCAACTAGTCTTTTAAGGCTTCTGGCTGTTCCAGACCAGTTTCTATTGCCTGTTGTGCTTTCTATTGCCTTTGTGCTTGGTATATTCTCAGTTTGCAAACACTGTCGTCTTGCAGCTACCAGATTGACTTTTTCAGATGATTTTCTTTGTGATTATTCAGCTCTGGCAATATTTAATAGATTATCCATATCTTCCAGAATCGAAATTTCTTGTTTTTTCCATAGTCTACTTAATTCAGTGGGATTATAAGTTAGGTTCTTATCCGTCTCTTCGGATTTGTCAATCCTCAATTTCAAAATGTTTTCAATGAGTTTTGATAAAAAAATACTTAAGTTACCGCTTTGCTTTTGCTTGCTCTCCCTTAGTTTTTGTTTTGGAGGCTTCCTTGGTGTTCCTTGACTTACTATAGTTTTTGTATTCTTCTGTGTTAGGTAGAATTTCCTATCTACTCCCTCTTGCTTCACATCTAACACTTTGTCTTCTTTTTCAGCTTTTAGTAGCTTCATCTGCACATTATTATCAACTTCACTCTGCTTCCCAGTAAATTCTGCTGAAGATTTTTGTTCTTCAAGCTTTTTACATATTCGTTTGTTATTGTTTTTAACTGCTCTGGAAGGGCTCTGCATACATTTTCCACTTTTTTGCTATCTTTCGTCTAATTTTTCAGTTGACTGTCAGCTTTTGTAGCGATATCCTCATTCTCAAACAATTGTAAACCAACCTCTAAGTTTTTGGTTGAAAATATACTCCAGTTCTTCTTGTCACCTTGCAGATGTTTTATTCTGAAATATTCAATTGCTCTCTGCAATTCTTGCAGTTGGTTAAGGTTCTGACTCCTCAGCAGTTCAGAGACACACTTTGTTTCAGTTATACCTATCATCAGTTCTTTTTTGGCATCCTCCTCCGATATTGTGGGAATCTTTATCAACTTTTGTGACATTATCCCCGTTCTTTGTAGTCCAATCGAGCTACTGTCATTCCAAAGTAACAGTTCATAAAACTTAAGCATAAAATTTTGTTATGTTAGTGTATTTTTGCCACCCCCTTGGGCAAGGTTTTACTTCTTGGGGTGGCCGCTAAACTGATGTTAAATTGTTTGTTTAGAATAAATCTCTCTCTCTCTCTTGAAAACTAGGAAAAGTGAACCAATTTGTGTAAAAATGACCTCATTTGATGTCTTAGTATGAGCTTAATAGATATGCTATTCATCTGATATTCATCTAAGCAAGATCGAGAAAGCAAGGATAGATTCAAAAACCTTAACCGTCAAATTGAGAAGAAAACCCGCCAAGGACTAAAACACGTGATTACTGAAAAATGCCGGCAGTGTGAGGAGGACTTTCGTAGGGGTAACTCACACCTCATGTTCAAACGGGCCAGAGAGCTGACAAACCGCAAAGAAGCGAAGTGCCTCGATGTCTTAGATAAAAATGGACACAAAATCACTACTTGTGCCGGAATCCGAGATCACTGAAATGAACAGTTCCAGGAAAAGCTTAATCTCAAAGTTAGTCCAGATACTGAAGTGCTTCGAAAGTTCCCAGCACACAGAGATGAAGAACAAACCCCACTTCCCTTAAGGTCAGAAGTAGAAGCTACACTCAAATCCTTCAAGTCAAATAAGGTTCCCGGAATAGACGGTATACAGTCAGAACTTCTAAAAGTGGAATCTGATATCGTCGTTGATCTGTACCACAAAATAGTAACAGCTGTATGGGAAATAAAATACTTCCCCGAGTCTTGGTTAAAATCTGTCATAGTGCCCTTGCACAAGAAAGGATCTAAAAGTAACTGCGAAAACTACAGACCCATATCACTTACTTGCCAACCAGCTAAAATTCTTACGAAAATTCTCCTTGGTCGGATCAGAAACCTGACAAGACACGTAATCCCTGAAGATCAAGCTGGCTTCCGTCAAAACCGATCCACCATAGATCAAATTTTTGTGATCAGACAAATTATTGAAAGATACCTGAAATTCAGGAAAGACCTATACCAGTTGTTTATCGATTTCAAACAAGCTTTCAATCTAATTTGGCGAGATGGCCTATGGCCCATCCTGGCACATTACGGTATTCCCACTGACATTATTGACATTATCAAGAGCATGTACGAGAAGTGGAGAAGCATGGTGCAGACCAGCGAAGGCTTTACTGAAGAATTCTCAACCTCTTCAGGAGTGCTGCAAGGATGCCTACTCTCCCCCACTCTGTTCTGCCTATTCCTGAATGTTGTACTGGCACTGGTGCCCAATGACACGGGAGCACTCATGAGTGGACACCTCTTTGACATGCCTGAATACGCCGATGACATTAATCGCCTAAACGAACAACTAGAGGAACTGCAATCAAGCGCTAACGATATTGATCATGCAGCTAGTTCCTTTGGGATGAAAATCAATGCTAACAAGACAAAAGCCATGAAGGTAACGCGGCATACAGATACAGGCCTTAAATCCAGCAAAATTATGATCCCGGGGGAAGAGATCAAGTGGGTTGACCATTTCATTTACCTAGGACGTGAGCTGACGACCACAAACGACTCCTCAAAAGACATTACACGACGCCTCGCCCTTGCCTCAGCATGCTTCAAGTCATTGCGATCGATCTGGAAAAACAAACATCTGTCGCTGAAACTAAAAACACGCCTTTTTCGAGCTCTTGTGGTTCCAGTAGCAACGTACGGAGCAGAGACATGGACCTTGAAAGCAGAAGAGAAATGCCGGTTGGAGGCCTTTGAAAAAAAATCCCTCAGGAAGCTTGCTGGCATGACCTACCTTGACCGAATATCAAACGAACGGCTATTGTCTTCGCTCAACTATTCCCAGACCATCATGCAGACCATCCAGCTCCAACAGCTTCGATGGTTAGGCCACGTTCAGGGGATGTCCCCAGCCCCACTTCCAAAAACTGCGTTTGAAGGAAGAATTGATGCCTCCCGCCCAAAAGGACGACCTTCCAAGTGCTGGAGGGAAAACTTTCCCAGCCACTCCCTGTCAGTACTCTTTCGGACTGCAGCGAACAGGGAATCGTAAAAGAAGCTCTACCATAGTTCAGTCAGAGGAGAAGCCCCGAGTCGGCTCATCCGGCCGGATTGGGGTTAAATAAGTAAGTAAGTATTCATCTGATAGCTTTTTTCACAATACTACTAGAATTACTGATACGGCTACTTTTGTATGCCCGTGATGAAGTCACTTTTGTCTAATGTTGAACCTCATAGTTTTTTTTACATGATGTCATAAATTTACTGATTGAAATAGAATTATTCAGTTCTATTTTGCATGACGTCATCAATCCATTATTTGGAATAGAATAGCAACTAGCTTTCAATATATGCACAACCATGAATAAGGAAATCTAAAAAAAAGAAAAGGAAAAATGAACAAAGCTTTTTGAAAAGAGCTTTTTGGTAGCTAGTACAATATGAGCCACGACCCATCAAATAACACGTTTTGGGTTTCATTAGGAACTAAAATTGCTTTAAGAAGGGACGTCATTTGACGTAGAATTTCTTAAAATTAAAAGTTGGATTCCAATTAATAATATTAATCCTCCAAAATAATATTCTCTGGCCTTTCAGACCACTTTCCAATCTATCTCTCCTTACCCTCCCTACCATCTACTCAACCCTGGTCCAAGGTTTTGGATTGTCAGGATGTTAATTCAGCCACAAATGGTTTTACCCAGGGACTAAGGGATCTTATCAGTTCAACCTTTCCAGTCCGAAATCAAACCGAAAAACTACCCATATACGCCCCTGGATGTCCAATAGCCTAATAATCTCTTCATACTGTAAAAATGACCTATATAAGTTAGCCTGCAAAATCAGTATCTTTATTGACCTCACTAATTATAAAAATTACAAAAACTTATATACCAAACTCGCCTGGGAAGCAAAAAAATTATTATTATTCGACCCAATTTCAGTACCGGATACTTTTAATAATTATTTCACTAATATTCCAAATGCTTACTCCTGTTCCCCCTCCCAGTTAGTACACCCTAGCAAGAATTCCAGATCCATGTTTTTCTCTCCAACTGATAGTAAAGGGGTGCTTCAAGCTACTGAATCTTTCTCTAATAATAGTACACCTGACTTCTTTGCATAAGTAATAAGCTTCTTAGGAACGTATCTTCCTATGTTTGTGAACCCATATTGCAAATAGCAAAACTGTCTATGACCAATGGAGTCTTCCCAGAAATAATTAAATCGGCAATTGTTGTCCTGATTCATAAAAAAGGCGATCCATCTGAGATAAGTAATTATCGTCCAATCTCACTTCTTCCAGTTATATCTAAAGTGCTCGAGGGAATTATCTTCTGACGTCTTTCTCCCTTTTTATTTGGGATTCATCCTTCAGATTTGTTGATTTCTCCTCATCAATATGGCTTCCGTTCCAAATTTTCAACTGCTCATGCACTAATCGACGCCACACAGTTTATGCGTTCCCAACTTGGTCTTAAAAATACTGTATTGGGCTTATTTCTGGATTTTTCTAAGGCCTTTGACATGGTAAATAACTGTGTTTTATTAAGTAAACTCAACAACTTAGGGATTCATGGAGTTCCTTCCTCATGGTTCGGCTCTTATCTCTCTGGTAGAGTATAGAGTGTGTGAGTCTGGGCGGCGTGACTTCGCATCCCCTACCTGTCCGGAGGGGCGTCCCACAGGGCTCTGTTCTTGGTCCAATACTTTTTCTCCTTTATATTGATGATTTGTTTACGGACCTGGGTCTATCAGTGCACCCAGTACTTTTTGCTGACGATAGCAACTTTTTCATCACCGGCCCTAATTTACCATCCGTCGTCACCTCTACTCAAATCCTTCTGAATAGAGTACATGAGTGGTGTCTCTTTAACTGCATGACCATTAACAGCAAGAAAAGTCAGGTTGTATTATTTTGAACCCCTTAAAAAAAAAATGAAGCTCAGCAAGCCCTTGGCCTAAAATATTCCTTCAATCTTCTCCCGCAGGTCAAAGTTGCCAAGTTTCTTGGTGTCCACATAGACTCCTCCCTATTATTTGCAACACATGTTTCCTACATCAGAGCCATAATCTTGCGACAGGTAAGTATGATTAATCGTGTGTATTATTTTCTTCCTCCCGATATCCTTGTCACCCTTTATTACTCTTTTATTTACCCATATATCTTATACTGAGGATCTGTTTGGGGCAACACTTATCCTTCAGTTACCAATAAATTAAAACCTGCCCTAAACCATGCCGTCAAAGCAGTTTTTCAGCTGTCCCAACTATATCCTACTCAGGACTTGTGCTCCGATTTTGGTATTATCCCTTTTGAACAAATCACCAAAAAATTAAATCTATCACTTGCATACTCCGCTTACCATAAAAATCTTCCTCCCCAATTATTATCTTATTTTAATAGTAATAATTCTGAAGCCCTCTGTCTCCGTTCATCCAACCATTCCTTCATTGTCCCCAAGTGTGTCTCTAGTTCTGCCAAGCGATCTCCCATTTATAAATCTATTCTTCAATGGAATATAATACCCTCCAGTGTCAAGCTATCCACAAGTTTTTTCCCGCTGTATAACATTGTTACTAAACTTTGATATTATAATTCTCTAAATTTTAATCAATTTACTTTAATTTCCTGTGTTTTCCCTTTCTTTTTTCTTTTTTGTTTTTTTTCTCTCTCCTTCATTTTTCAATTTTTGTTGTTATTATGGTCCTCAACAAGTTTGCTTCCAGGATCTTTATCATTATTGGTGTTATGTTTTATTTTTATTTGAATAAATTGAATTGAATTAAAATTCTAATCTCGAGATGCTTTTTGTTCGTTTCCGTCCATGGAAAATTGCCTTGGAACGTTCCACTTACGATCGATGAAGTCTACCTCCAAGTTTCTTCGGCTATCCCTTCCATGCGATATGGTCAGGAAAAAAATACATTGAGGAGACATTGCTCATTACTACAACAATGCAGTTACCGCTACAAAAATGGTATTTTATTCAGTAGAAAAACAAAGTATTTTTGGATGTTTTTATCTGGTTTGAGCTTCCTTAATATGGTATGACTTCTGAAAAATGTGTTCAATCCAATGAGTTGCTCTCTTTTTGAATTTAAGATCGATGTTTAGTGATGAACGTGATGAATCTGAATCCGAAGTGAACGTGCCCAGGTAAATGTTAGGGTAATGGACTAATTTCGAAAGTCCGCTGTATATCTTGATTTTTTTTTCTTTTTTTTTTTAAATTGAAGGTACAAACAAATGGTATTTTTAAAACCTAGGGGAAGAGGTGATTTTTTTCAATAAAAATACAAAAAAGTTTTTTTTTCTAAATCCTAAGGAGGGACTAATATAATCTAGGAGAGGGGTAATTGCCCCCCCCTCATTTGGCGCCCCTGATTATAGGCATAAATAACTAGATTTCTACAGTATAAGCTATGATATTAGTTCTTTATTTCGAATAATACTAAAATGTGCTTCTAGAATTACAAATTTTATATTAGTAGGTATTGATATTACGGTTGGTAAAACCAATGACTTTCCTTATAAATCAGTGTGACCTTTTTGTATTTTGCTTATTCAGTTTGCCGGTACTAAAGTAATATTTTTATTTGTGTTTTCAAAAGTAGCTACTGAAATAATAGGCTAAAATTTTAGATATCGTGGCTGGTGAAAGACTACTGAGGGGTTTTTAAATTTGTGTTTTATATTCCGTAGGCTACTTAAGGACTTTAATGCTCCCACAGCAACGTTCTGTTTTTTTTTGTGTTGTCAGTAAAGCGCTAGTTTTTCATAATTCTACTAATATAGGGGATTATAGCAAGTCTCTACTTCCATCAGAAAACTTGTTTTTTAAAAAAACGAATGTGTTAAATACATCTTAATAAGGAAAACAGGCATATTTATATCTTAATACATATAATCTATAGATGTAAAACAGTGGCGTAATTTTCGTCAAAATCCTGCGGGGGGGGATACTTGGATCCAATTTTCCAAAATCAAGGGAAAATGAAAAATGAGCCATTTAATACCAAAGAGGTAAAGATATGCTAAAGATTACTGACCTGTTTCTATGGATGCTTGAATTATGCAGCCTTATATTAGTTTTTACAGGATTTTTGACGAATACAAACTTCAGCTGGGCTGGGGGGGACAAATCGAGGTCAGGGAGGGGCAGTTGTCCCCCTGATCCATAGCAAATGACGCCTCTGATGCGAAGTTTTAATTTGCCTATTGTGGTTACTAATTGTGTGTTCTAGGCTGAATGGGAGAAAAAAATAGGATTCGAGTTTGGATCTACAGAAGCAGGCGCAGAAATGAACTCTATCCAACTTATTTCATTTCTTTTATCTGTTTGTCACGTTTTGCTCGTCGTTCAAGATTGGACGGTTGATCTCAATTTACTTAGGTAAGGTGTATTCTCATTATTTGCGTTCAATTGTTATTCCGTAGGGTTTACGGCATACTGAGGAAGGTTTGAAATTGTAACAAAGCATTAGTTGAACTTCAACGGGAAGAGTAGTGAGGTAATGGGAGAAGGATAGGAGAACTTCTCATGTTAATAGAAATTTATGTTCGTTTTGAGTTGAATGAATGGTATAAGCCTAGAATTGGGGCTGCTGAGAAGGAAATCTGTTAAGAAAATAATTCTTACTTCATAACATGCAGAATAATTGTAGCTAATACATTTTGACTCTGGTTCCACAATAATTTACACCCCCTCCCCTGAAATGTGCAAATATATAACCCTAATTATATATTTCCTATTTGTTTTTCGTTTCTTATTTTCGTCACCATTGATTCAATAGTGAAATTGCCGTCAAATATATAAACTGCAATTAATCCGCATATTATGAAGTAAGAATTATTTTCTTGACATGCTTTCTTCTCTACAACCCCAATTCTAGGTTTATACCGTATACACGTTTATTTATACGCATAGGAGTTGACGTCACATTCATATGCGTTTCTTGCTGTTCTGTTTCCTTTAGTAATCAAAAAACTTTTTGCACAAAATACGTTTTTAAAAAAAAAGTAAAGAACTCCATTAAACCAAAAATGAACAAAAATAGAATCAAATAATCTACCAAGCATACAACTACACCAAATCAGCAACAGTAAACAATTGAAACGAAAAACAAACAGGAATTAAAATAAGTCGAACTCAAAACGAGGAGAAATTAATCTGAGTAGGGTTCTAAACCCTACTCTGTACTTTACTGAAAAAAATTCTAATGAAACTGAAAAAATGTCAATTGTCAGTTTAATATACATATGCTGATATTTATTTCTTAAAATATTAATTAATTTTCTTTTTCTTCAAGTTATAAAAGTGAAAAAATTTAAAAGAATTTTTTTCAGTAAAGTTCAAATTATATTCTGGCTTTTAGAAAGCGTGGGGTTTAGAACCCCACTCAGATTAATTTCTGCTCGTTTTGAGTTTGACTTATTTACTTATAAAAAGTAAATAAGTTTGACTTATAAAATTTTATTGGATGTTTTTGGGAAATGGTGGGCGTGGGAGGGGTGTTAGTTTTCCTCCAATCACTTTTGACTATTAAAAAGGGCACTAACCCTTCGAAGTTTCCAAGTTTTCGAAGCTTCTATGACAACGCTCTCTATAAAAACCTTATATGCCCCCAGAGACTGACTTACAACCCTTGCCCTGAGGGGTGTGTGTGTGTGTGTGGGGGGGGGGGGGGGTATCATCTTCAAAGACATAATATTCAGAACTTTCGACTACGTTGAAAAAAATGGCTATCTCAAAATTTTGATTGGATGGGTTTGGGGAAATGGTGGGCGTGAGAAGGGATTAGTTGCCCTCCAATCAGTTTCTGACTAGCCTATTAAAAAAAGGCACTAGCCCTTTCAATTTCCAGTTGAATGAGCCTTTTTTGAAGTTTCTACGACAATATTTTCTATAAAAAAAACTTATATGCCCCCAGGACAAACCTTATAACCATTGCCTTGAAGGCTGGGGGGGATGGGGTTGTTATCATCAAAAACCTAATTTCCAGAACTTTCATCTACGTTGAATAAAGAGGCTATTTCAAAATTTTGATTGGATGTGTTTGGGGAAATGGTGGGCGTGAGAGGGGGGTTAGTTGCCCTCCAATCACTTTCCACTATTAAAAAGGGCATTAGCCGTTTTAATTTACAATCGAAGGAGCCCTTTTTGAAGTCTCTACGAAAAAGCTTTCTATAAAAACCTTATATGCCCCCAGGGCATATCTTACAACCCTTGTCCTTAGGGGTTTGGGGGGTTTGTTATTCTCAAAATCATATTTTACAGAACTTTCATCTACGTTGAAGAAAATGCCTATTTCAAAATTTAATTGGATGTGTTTGGGGAAATGGTGGGCGTGAGAGGGGGGTTAGTTGATCTCAAAAATCACTTTTGACTATTAAAAAGGGCACTAGCCTTTTCAATTTCCAATCAAATGAGCTTTTTTGAAGTTTCTACGACAACAGTTTCTATAAAAACCTTATATGCCCCCAGGTTATAACTTACAACCCTTGCCCTGAGGGCCCTGATCATCCTGAAAGACCTAATTTCTAGAACTTTTAACTACGTTGAACAAAATGAATATCTCAAAATTTTGATTGGATGTGTTTGGGGAAATAATGGGCGTGAGAGGGGGGTTAGTTGCCCTCCAATTGCTTTTAACTATTAAAAAGGGTACGTGCCTTTTCAATTTCCAATCGATTGAGCCCTTTTTGAAGTTTTACGACAAGACTTTCTATAAGAATCTTATATGCCTCCAGGCCATAACTTACAAACCTTGCCCTGAGGGCTGTAGGGGGAGTTTCATCCTCAAAGACATAATTTCCGGGCCTTTAGACAACGTTGAACAAAATGTCTATCTAAAAATGTTGATTGGATGTGTTTGGGAAAATGGTGGGTGTAAGAAGGGGGTTAGTTCCCCTCCAATCACTTTCACTTTTAAAAAGCCCACTAGTCCTTTGAATTTCCAATTGAATGTGCCCTTTTTGAAGTTTCTACGAAAACACTTTCTATAAAAATCTCATATGCCCCCAGGGCTTAACTTACAACCCTTGCCTTGAGGGGTTTGGGGTGGTTGTCATCCTTAAAGACCTAATTTCTAGAACTTTATTTTCTTTATATCCGAATTATTATATCATATATTATTATATATTATATTATTTATATATTATATTTTATATTATTACCTTTAGTTATTATATTGTATCCGAATTATTATATTATTTAAATCGGAATTTATATTATTATTTTCATCTGAAAAGGGATTGTATAGCCCGTAGCTTATTTTCAGGTTAATACAAACAGCTGAGATGTTAAAACCATCATTCCCTCCTGTAAATCAAGATGAACCATATGTAGAAGCTTTCCCTCATTTGGCCTTTATTTTCAATCGTGCATTTGATGATGATTCAAGAACAGACCGCCGTCTAAAACTGTCAGTGAGTCCATTACTGATAATGTTTCCTAAAATTGTAGCATAAGAAATTGCGGCCTTGAATTTATGTAAAAACTTGTAGCCTAAAAAAGGTATTTTGTATATTTACAATCGTGCGTCTAATGATTATTCAAGAACAAACCGCCATCTAAAACTATCAGTAAGTCCATTACTGATTATTTTTCATAAAATTTTGGCGTCAAATTTTGGCATAAAATATTAAGGCCTATCATAAAATTATGACAGACTGCCGTCTTAAATTGTCAGTAAGTTCATTACTGATAATATTTTCTAAAATTGTAGCATAAGAAATTGAGGCCTTGAATTTATGGCATAAAATCTTGTGGCATATCTTAAAATTGTGGCCTAAAAATATGTTTTTCTTTATGTATTTTCAATCGCGCGTCTGATGATGATTCAAGGACAGACCGCCGTCTAAACCTGTCAGTAAGTCCATTACTGATAATGTTTCTTAAAGTTGTAGCATAAGAAATTGCGGCCTTGAATTTATGGCATAAAACTTATGGCCTAAAAAACGCATTTTGTATATTTACAATCGTGCGTCTAATGATTATTCAAGAACAAACCGCCATCTAAAACTATCAGTACGTCCATTACTGATTATTCTTCCTAAAACGGTGGCATCAAATTTTGGCATAAAATATTACGGCCTATCTTAAAATGATGACAGTGTCGTCTTAAATTGTCAGTAAGTCCATTACTGATAATTTTTCCTGAAATTGTAGCACAAGAAATTGAGGCCTTGAATTTATAGCATAAAATCTTGTGACGTATCTGACAATTGTGGCCTAAAAATATGTTTTTTTTTATGTATTTTCAATCGTGCGTCTGATGATGATTCAAGAACAGACCGCCGTCTAAAACTGTCAGTAAGTCCATTACTGATAATGTTTCCTAAAATTGTAGCATAAGAAATTGCAGCCTTGAATTTATGGCATAAAACTTGTGGCTTAAAAACGCATTTTGTATATTTACAATCGTGTGTCTAATGATTATCCAAGAACAAACCGCCATCTAAAACTATCAGTAAGTCCATTACTGATTATTCTTCCTAAAACTGTGGCATCAAATTTTGGCATAAAATATTACGGCCTATCTTAAAATGATGACAGTGTCGTCTTAAATTGTCAGTAAGTCCATTACTGATAATTTTTCCTAAAATTGTAGCACAAGAAATTGAGGCCTTGAATTTATAGCATAAAATCTTGTGGCGTATCTGACAATTGTGGCCTAAAAATATTGTTTTTTTTATTTATTTTCAATCGTGCGTCTGATGATGATTCAAGAACAGACCGCCGTCTAAAACTGTCAATAAGTCCATTACTGATAATTTTTCCTGAAATTGTAGCATAAGAAATTGCGGCCTTGAAATTATGGCTTAAAACTTGTGGCCTAAAAAAGGTAATTTGTGTATTTACAATCGTGCGTCTAATGATTATTTAAGAACAAACCGCCATCTAAAACTATCAGTAAGTCCATTACTGATTATTTTTCCTAAAATTGTGGCATTAAATTTTTGGCATAAAATACCCCGGCTTATCATAAAATTATGACAGACTGCCGTCTTAAATTGTCAGTAAGTCCATTACTGATAGTATTTCCTAAAATTGTAGCATAAGAAATTGAGGCCTTGAATTTATGGCATAAAATCTTGTGGCATATCTTAAAATTGTGGCATAAAATATGTTTTTTTTTATGTATTTTCAATCGTGCGTCTGATGATGATTCAAGAACAGACCGCCGTCTAAAACTGTCAGTAAGTCCATTACTGATAATATTTTCTAAAATTGTAGCATAAGAAATTGCGGCCTTGAATTTATGGCATAAAACTTTTGGCCTAAAAAACGCATTTTGTAAATTTACAATCGTGCGTCTAATGATTATTCAAGAACAAACCGCCATCTAAAACTATCAGTAAGTCCATTACTGATTATTCTTCCTAAAACTGTGGCATCAAATTTTGGCATAAAATATTACGGCCTATCCTAAAATGATGACAGTGTCGTCTTAAATTGTCAGTAAGTACATTACTGATAATTTTTCCTAAAATTGTAGCACAAGAAATTGAGGCCTTGAATTTATAGCATAAAATCTTGTGGAGTATCTGACAATTGTGGCCTAAAAATATTTTTTTTTTATTTATTTTCAATCGTGCGTCTGATGATGATTCAAGAACAGACCGCCGTCTAAAACTGTCAATAAGTCCATTACTGATAATGTTTCCTGAAATTGTAGCATAAGAAATTGCGGCCTTGAATTTATGGCTTAAAACTTGTGGCCTAAAAAAGGTAATTTGTGTATTTACAATCGTGCGTCTAATGATTATTTAAGAACAAACCGCCATCTAAAACTATCAGTAAGTCCATTACTGATTATTTTTCCTAAAATTGTGGCATTAAATTTTTGGCATAAAATACCCCGGCTTATCATAAAATTATGACAGACTGCCGTCTTAAATTGTCAGTAAGTCCATTACTGATAGTATTTCCTAAAATTGTAGCATAAGAAATTGAGGCCTTGAATTTATGGCATAAAATCTTGTGGCATATCTTAAAATTGTGGCATAAAATATGTTTTTTTTATGTATTCTCAATCGTGCGTCTGATGATGATTCAAGGACAGACCGCCGTCTAAAACTGTCAGTAAGTCCATTACTGATAATATTTTCTAAAATTGTAGCATAAGAAATTGCGGCCTTGAATTTATGGCATAAAACTTTTGGCCTAAAAAACGCATTTTGTATATTTACAATCGTGCGTCTAATGATTATTCAAGAACAAACCGCCATCTAAAACTATCAGTAAGTCCATTACTGATTATTCTTCCTAAGAGTGTGGCATCAAATTTTGGCATAAAATATTACGGCCTATCTTAAAATGATGACAGTGTCGTCTTAAATTGCCAGTAAGTACATTACTGATAATTTTTCCTAAAATTGTAGCACAAGAAATTGAGGCCTTGAATTTATAGCATAAAATCTTGTGGCGTATCTGACAATTGTGGCCTAAAAATTTTGTTTTTCATGTATTTTCAATCGTGCGTCTGATGATGATTCAAGGACAGACCGGCGTCTAAAATTATCAGAAAGTTTATTTCTGATAATGTTTCCTAAAATTTTGGCATAACAGATTGTGGCCTTAAATTTGCGGCATAAGATATTGCAGTTTTTCTTAAAATTGTGGCATAAAAATACGAGGCATGTTTTTTAAGTAAGTACCGTTTTGGAATTAAAAAAAGACGTGCAAAGATATCGCAATAATTTAATTTTTACGTGAAAGCTTGCATCTTAATCTTTTTTTACATAATTTCCGAGAATATTGAGGCAATTGTCATAACGTGGTACCGGTTTTTGAATACCCTCCTCATCAAATTCTGCTGCCTGACTTGTTAACCACTATATCACAACTGTTTTGACTTCGTTATCGTCTTGAAGACGCAATGCAACACAATGCAATACAAGACACTACGAGAATATTGAGGAAACCAGTCGCATATTGATGAAACTGTAAAGCGTCTGATTTCTCTCACCTTTTCTTCCACTTTCTGCACCAAATCTTCATTAAAGAGACTCTTCATTAAAGACCGAAGGACGTCCACTCCGTTCTTCATCATGCACATTTGTGCGGCCATCTTTAAATGCTCTCACCCATTTCCTTGCCATTCAATCACTCATAATGTTTTGTCCGGAAACTTGACAGATCTCACGACGAATATCGATCGGTTTTACGCCTTTAGCACTAAGAAATCGAATAACAGCCCGTCCTTCAGATTCGGCGGGACTCACGATTGTCGGAGGCATCTTAAACACTAAGTAAACAACGTATACAATAAAGAATCAGACTGTAATGGCGTCAGTGCGTAGACAAGAGATGTAGATAACCAGAGCGCATGCACAGAACGCCAACCGTAGCGCTGCGGCGGCGGAATCGCAAAACAGTACTAACTTAAAAAACATGCCTCGTATGTTGTTGGCTTTGTATTTTCAATCGTGCGTCAAAGGATGATTCAAGTACAAACGTTTCCTAAAACAAAAAATTACCCATTACCAATAATGTTTCCTAGAATTGTGGCATAAAAAAATTATTGCCTTAAATTTGTGGCATAACATATTGTGTTGTATCTCAATACGGCACAATATGTGCCTCTTAATAAGTTGCATAAAAATTTTTTTTTTGGTATTTTCAATCGTGCGTTTAATGAGGATTCAAGTACAAACTGTCGTCTAAAATTGTCATTAAGTCCATTACTTGTAGTATTTTGTGAAATTATGGCATAAAATTTGCGGCATAAGATATTGTGCCCTATATTAAATTTATGGTATATCTTTAAATTGTGGTTTGAAAATATGCTTCTTATATTTCTGGTGTATCAAGGTCAGGTGAAAGGTTTAATCCCTGCCACTAAAAAATAAAAAAGGAAATCCTGGCCTTAAAGTACCAAAGACAGGGAAAATGGTATCTAATCTTTTGTGTCGGTTTTTGACGTGTTTGACGCTTGCACAATCAAATATAGTAGGAAAAACTGAAATTTTTATTTTTGATAAGAAAGATCTTAACATGCAACTATGCATTTTTTTTGGTAGTGGATTTGTCAAATAAAGAATAAAGAAAAGAAGGAAAAATATTGGTGAAAAACAAGTACTATTTAAGCCAAAACTGTATAGCACCAAAAAGCTTTAGAGGGTTTGACTTTCCTTTGAAGGCATCTTTGCCATTCAACAGATTGTCGATTTTTAGTTTTTTGCGTACGAGAAGCGGCGAGACGAGGTGACAAATTTAACTAATTGCTGAATTATTTTTATGGTTAAACATAGTACTATCCTAGTGAAAATATATCTGATTTATGTCTTAAAAACTGTCCTGATTGATGAAAGTTTTGCACTGTCCTAAAAAATTAATAGCTTCGTAACAAGCCAAAAGAGAAATAGTGTAAAAAACAGGGTTAAATGGGTTAGAACTCGTATGAATATAACAAACGAAATATTGAGAAAACACGTATCATTATTTTAAAACAAAGTAGTGGACAAAAAAAGCAACAGTATGAATTAAGAATGAAAATATATCTAAGTATGAATCTACATAATTATAGTATTAGTAGACTAATAATAGCTTGAGTATAGTATATGTGTATGGATACAAGATGGGTCCAGGGTAAAAAATGAAACTTTTGAACTGCGTAAACTGCATATGGAGGTGTTTTTCATCAGGGGCATAACTCCAGCATTTTTATTGGGATGGCAAGAGGGGTCCACATCCAGAGAAATAAGGGGCATGGGCTATATAATATTTTGTTTCTCCAACTGCCCCCTTTGCCCCCTTCCAAATGAGGCCACTGTTTTTCATTAAATATTGTATTCCCGATTTTCTCTTATTTTTAAGACACAAATGGTTGTTTCCGCTTTACCAATTCAGGCGATCAGATTTGGTTTTAACTAGTCTTGTAATTTTATTTATAGCCTTAGAATTTTTGCTCTCTTTCAGAGGCAATGTCAACGACAGATGACATGAGCAAAAAGAAAGAAAGAAAACAATTTAGGAAAAAAATTGTTACTCATAACGCAACCAAGAAACAAACAATTGAGGAACTTTGCGTGCTTTTCAATGCATTTTTCAAGTCTTAAATAAGTCTATGGTTATTATCATGCAAAAACATGAACGAAATAATATTTTTCAAAGGCGGCCATTGTTATACTAACCCATTTAGGTTATACTAACCCATTTAGGTTATCCGACTCACAAACGAATTCACCTTTGAGACTCTACAACAAGTTTTTACAGCAGCTTCGCTAATATTCAGCAAAATTTAGATTGTAGTATGGCAGACAAAGTCATGTGAGCAAAACAGTTATTAACTTTGTAGACAAATTTATTAACTTCATTAATGCCGTGGTAGCCCTGCATTAGATTTAGAAGCTTTGTTTTACTCCATTACTTCTTGTACAAGAGCGGAAATCGTGCGAAATGTTGCCACCAGCGACAGTTTTGGTTCTTTTGATTGTTTGTCTTGATTTGGAAGATTTTAAAATATAAGATATATTTCCAAAAAACAAAACAAAAAAAACATTGAACAAATACAATAAGCTGATCCCCACAATGGCTCCACGGTTATCCATTGATTTTTTTTTTTATTTTCATATGAAAGATTTTCCTTACCTTGGAAATAAAAACCATTTTGTAAGGGAATAGGATAAACTTTAATTATGAACATAAATTGTATCAAAATTTTTTTTTGCAATTGTAAACACAGGCAGGAGATGAATGATAATCGAAATTAATTATCCGTGATTTGGACGTCTATAATCCGACAATTTTAGTTTCAAAGCTTTCTGCTTTTTTAAGTCAACACAGAAGAAAACCGACATTGAGGTTGCTAAAACCCACGTGTTTCTATTCTAAATTAATGCAGTACGTCTAATATTGCAATCAGAAGTCTCGCTGTTATATGTTATCTTATACTCTGCTAGTATTTTCTGGTCTGAAAGATTTGGACAATTTACAATCTAATGGAAACACTGGTGACACTCCTTATTTTAAACTTTCCACCAGCATTCTCGTCTAAGAAGTCTAGCAGGTAAAATAAAAGAATATGATAAAAAATGTAATGCAACAGGGTTGCGTGTACGCCTAGAAGGTTGCATCTGACATTTTACACAATTGAAGCAATTACCAAAAACTGTTTGCTTAGTTGTCAGAAGGACAACATGGATCAGAGGAATAAAAGTGTGGTTGGACATACAATCCACTAATAATCTTCTCTTTAAGAACAGGCTAGAAAATGGTCTTTTGCAGTTATCTCAGAAGTGTGAAATTGTAAGTTAAGACCTTTAGGCGATGTATCGTAATTATTTAGAGAATCATATGTAGCCATAGAGACCCGATTGCCAAATAGACCGATTTTATGGGAATGAATTTCGTATTGTATGGTATCAGAGAAGACAAAATTTAGTCCCAAAGTCTGTTAATGTGAAAAAGTAATTATAGCACATACCATAGCTATACATTTTAGCTTGCGTACCAGAAAAGAAGAGAACCGGAGTTAGGTGCAAAGTCAAATATTTCAGCTTAAACAAAAATAAGTGGATATCTTTTCTTTTTCGCGAAATTAACTTCTTTGTAGAACTTCTGTAAAAAAAGAAAATTCTCTTCAGCATAACTCTTGGTTTTTTATATATATTAAAATTCAAACTTTCTTCTTACCTCTTTCTTCATTTGAAATTGCAGATTAATCTGCAATCATCACCTGCACCATCTTTAACAGTAATTTTATAGCCATGAATAATAATAATCTGTATTCAAATGCTATTCCTTTCCCCTTATAACTTCTCTATTATTATATGTTTAGCTTATATCCTTTTATTTTTTTATATCCTTTTATAGGGCTATCACTTGTAAGGGATAAGGAACAGCAATTGAATGCAGATTATTATTGTTTCATGGCTATAAAATTATGGTTAGAGATGGCGCAGATGATGGTTTCAGATGACTGCTATGCATTAATCTGCTATGAAATGATGCTACAAGTAGTAGATGAAATAACCTTCTGCAGTTATCATTTTCACCATCTGCAATCATCGTTCTACTAGTCGAAGGCATAAAAAAGAAAAAAAAAATGTTGCATATACTTTTTTTTGTGAGGGTTCAATAAATAATTTTTCTTTTTTTCCCTCAAGACCAAATCCTAGGTCTCCTAGTCTGCCACTCTCGCAAGGCCAAAGAGCCCTTGTGGGGGTCTAAAGCTTTGTAATTTTTCTCTGCTTTCTTTAAATAAATTGGTCGATCGATCGATTAATTGATTGATCCGAAGTCCAGAAAATTTGTCTTGAAGTTTCAACTCGACCCCCCCCCCCACATCCCTGTGATAAAACAGGGTTTACTTTACAAACAACGTACAAGAATCATTACATTTTAATGTAACTTACAGATTGTATGTAATCTCCTTAATATAAAAAATTCGCTAGTCTTCAGTCTTTAGGCATAGAAAGAAAGTGGAATGCTTATATTCTTGTGAATATTAGAAACATACGGACTCTTCGGGTTAGGCTACTGTCTCTTTAAAGACGCTTGCCATCCGCTGTATAACATCACATGACTCTTTCCAAATTAGTGATTGGCTGGGAGTTACCGACATTACCAATTAAATGAAATAGAATAGTAGTGAGACAATGATGATCTTTATACATCATCTGCAATCATCATTGTATAACAATGCAAACTAATTATAGTCAAATTTTTTCTGAAAGATTAATTTTTTTTATCTTTTATTAGATCTTATTTATTGTTTAACACTTTACATTTTTAAGGCAATGCTGAGAAGTGTATTTTCCAAATCAAATTTAAAAGTAGAATCAGGAATAAGCAATGTACAAGATGCGCCTCACCTGCCAATAAATTTATCATTTTTTGGAGAAGAATCTCAAGATGAGGCTGGTAAGAAATTATTTTATATCGCTCTTTTAATCCTGTTAATCTAGAAGCAATCGGAATTAGAAGTTAATCTAATTAATCTAGAAGGATTAAAAGTCGTGTTGTTTTCACCTTTTATTGCTTTTTGATTTGGTGCTCGTCCGAGTTCCTTCCAAATAATATTTAAGATTGTCGAGCGGGGCACTTAAGTTTGCCACTAAAATAAAAACGACCAGAGCCATCTTGCGCTATGCAAAGACACCCTATAGCTAATTAGAAAAAAAAAACTAAAATTATTATTTGTTATCTTTTTGCTTATATCTTTTATTAATTTTGCTTTACGTCGGGCTGAAAAGAAACGCAGTTTTGTATTTTACCTATTTTCTTGCTTTAGCTTTCTTTTTGTTTTATTTATTTTTGCTTAGCTAAAATTGATCCGATAAACCTAATCTAAAAATTAATTCAATTAATTCAGGTATTAAATGCCCTTCTTCCGGTTGGTTTTAAAGGAGTTCACACCATGAGAGAGAGAATTTAATAAACAACGCATAATAAATAAAAAATTGTAGCTAACTCACCTAAATATTGAAACTTGTCCTTTTTTGCTGTAGTTTTCCTTTAGTTTTATGTATTTTTGCTGTTATTTCTGAATCTTAGCTAAAAATTGGTCTAATAAACCTCATCTAAAAATTAACCCAGTTAATTCAGGTATTAAATGTCATTCTTCCGATTTTTTTTAAGGGTTTCACTCCATAGGAGAGAAAGGATTTATAAAGAAACACCTGATAAACAAAAAGTTGTAACACTTCCCTTAAAAGTCGAAACTTGTCCTTGGGGGAAGTAGTGAAAACTAATCACTGAAAACAAAACTTGGCTACCGACACCATTAATACCACCGCACTAAACAATAAATATAAAAAACAAGTATCGTTACCATGTAGGTAATTTCTTAAACCACAAGTATAAAATTAGTATAGATCAACTTTACACAATGAAGGCTAAAAGAAGGGGCGAAGAGAAGGAGGAGATTCACATATATAGTTTATCAGTTATGTAGGGAAAGAAAGTTAAATCAATTATGCTTTGACCATGATTGTTCGGTCCAAAACTTAAGAGTTTATCGTGCACTATTTTGATGGAAAAAGAACCATTTTTTTCTGGTAGATTTTTATGTACTGACCGTATTTGCAAAGGCGTAGTTACTTCACACGAGGTAGGAAAGACCAGCCATGATTAGGAAAAGAAATATTAAACCTCCTTACTGAAAAAAACTACCAAGCATGGTTTTGTATGCTAAATCGAAGAGTTTTGGCTATTTATAAGAGTCGAGGATGCCGCTAGTTTCTAAAAAATTCATTAACCCCCTCTAAAATTTGGTATTTCTTGGTATTTTTTCAAGGTTTGTAATTTTTTTGAGAAATTAAGATCAAGCGCTTGTCACTATACTGATTTTGCCAAATGTACTACTTACACTAATTTTTCCTTATTACACCGAAAAAATACTAAGAAGTACCGAATGCTAGATGGCTGTTGGAGATTTTTTTGTCGCTATTAGCTCCATGTCCTGTCTCGTAAAATGCCCATACTCTTTCTACTAAAATTCATTTAATCTTAAAAAACTGGGACCTTGTGTCATTTTTATTGCCTCCCTTCCCTTGCTCCGTGCACTCTGGTTGGCAGTTTTGGCCTTCGAACCTCGAACGATGTCATTTCTTAGGATTTTCTTTTTCAATGACAATTGTTTAGATTTTATAGTTCATAACACAACAATACATGTGGTTTCAAAATTAGTTTTGAGAAAAAGGTTTCCGTTTCTAGCTTGAATAATCTCATTGTCCGCTCAAGAGACGGACCTGAAGACAGACACAGGCTTGTGGGCAGAATCAGGGACGTAAGCAGACGGGCGGGGGGCTGGGGTCCCAGGCCCACAATATCTTAAATTTCCCCGGATTTCTGGTCACTTCTTATTCAAATTGTCAAAGAAATTGTTTTTTGCTGTTATTGGACATTCTGCGTTGTCGTCTGAACGAATGATCGTCTTATGTGTGTAGAACCTTAAGTCAGATCCGTCCTGGGTGAATGGTTCGCACGCTGGACTCACAGGTGGAGGATTGCGGTCTGAGTCTTCGTGATGGCAATTGATTGGTTTGAGGCAAGGGTTAGTGACGATTCCGTTGAAGATAAGCTAGAAGTCCACCAATGCTCAAATGGGTACCTAGATCAATCAATCTAGAGAAAAACACGGGGATCGTCGGATGAGTTGCCTCCAACCACGCATAGTACCCCTGGCCGAGGGCAGAGCATCAGGAGATCGACACCTGCGCTACGTAGACCTTGTTGGTGTGAAAATTGTCTCAAGATCCTTATAGTCAAACTATGTCATTCAGCATTAAACTGCAATTTTTGCTGATATTTCCTGATATAAGTTCTTGAACAAGAAATTGTTCCTGCAAAAAACTTAAAAAGCTTATTTCCCTTCGCATAACCAAATTTTGCTTTTGCATTCTTAATAAAAACTATGAAAACTCGAGGTACTTTTTCATTTTGGGTACAACGATAGATGCATATGCTTAGGTCTTTATGCTGGGTATAAATATAGTAATTGCACAATGCCTCGGCTTCAATACCCGTGTCAAGAAAGATTTTGCATTGTTAGATATAAACAGACTTATTTAAAGCCATCTTCATGCGTTTCTTTAACTGACAGGTTGAACACTATCTAATTTAATCAGAATACAAGGACCTGAAAATGATTCCCTTTTGCAACTATTTTGTCCTACTGTTTCGTGTTTACCATACATAGTAAAATTGACTTGTCCTAACCTTCTGACGTTCATTTCTCTAAAATTAGAGGGTTTTCTGAAATCAGAAAAGCGTACGCTGAAAATAACGTTAAGCGTTAAAAATAAACGTTACTAAGGTAGTAATGTTAAAATTAGCGTATTTTGCAAAAATCCAATGTATCGTAACTTAGACTTCAATGCTGTTTTTCATGAGCATTATACGATATTAGATACTGTTTATTTTAAAAGACTATTTGAAGCTCTAACAGAGCCAAATTCGCTTTTTGTGTCAAAAGAAAAGAAACCAGAAACAATTGCAAGACAAATGTTAAAAATTAATGCAACAGGAAATCTATAAAAATGTAAAAATGGTAAAAAAAACACAAATTGCAAATATAACATTCAAGAATTTGCTATCCAAAACCTAATAATAAATTTTGTACAATTAATGGCAAAAGAACGAAAGAGGGGTGGGGGTGGGGAGGGGATAAGATAATGCTTATAAGATAGCATAATCAAATTATTCGAAGCTACAGAAGCTGTGACATGCTATTTTTATCTCGGAAAATTTGCTATTATCAGGATTATGTGTCTCTTGTCTATTCAAACTGCTTCCCTTTTTCATAGTAAACTGAATCATCATTTGGCGTTTTAAAATTCGAATCTTTTTTAGAGATGGAAAGATTTCTTCAAGCTGCCTCTCGTCTACGTCAATCAATCCTCTCAACGCCTCGGCATTGTATAAGTTATGTCAGCTTGAGTGAAAAAACATGGTAAGGGACTTATATTGTTATTTGTAGGATAAATACTTGAGTCTCACAAGTGACAGGACAGTTTCAGGACACGAATGCGATCATTTCGTGCAATAACTGCAAGATATTTTAGGGGGACAATGATAAATAACGAAACTTCATTTGTGACAAGGATGGTATGGGTTATTGTCGAATATCAGTTCTAGTTGTCCGTAGCTCTTTTACTTATTGAGTTTTAAGCTCCATCTATTGATTCACTCACACCACCCACAATGCCGATGAGTATCAACATTTTTGGTGTCATATATAATATCTGGAAATACTAAATCTAGTCCGTAGTAGTTGTAAAGTTATTTGTCAAATACCCCCCCCCCCCTCAACATATTCGTGGATTTTACTTTCACTGCGGAAGTTTCTCCCGCGATAAAACACCAAGCTGCGATATTTTTAAAAGCTTTTAAAAATGAAAGGGTATGGAAAGAGTAAAAGAGAATTTGTGACGCCAGAAATTATTGCCACTTGGGAAAAGAAGGCGTTTCCTTAGTACAGGTGCTTACTCGCACATCATGTGGCATTTGTGACATGTGACAAGAATTTGTGACATCAGGAAAGAACTTACTGCCACTTGAGAAAAGATGGTGATTTCTCAGAAGGCTTTGACTTAATGAAGGGGTTTACTCGCACATGTGACATTTATGACAAGAATTTGTGACTTCAGGAAAGAACTTACTGCCACTTGAGCATAGAAGGAGATTTCTCAGAAGGCTATGATTGAATAAAGGTGCTCACTTCACATATCATATGCGGTGATGTTACTGAAGATCTGGCCCAACTCCCATTTTGCTGAGAACTGAAAGAGCCATGATTAAAACTCATTGCATCAAATTAGGAAAAATATAATAAAAAGTAGGGATTTTCGATGGGTTGATAGAAAATTTATTAAAAATAGGGATTTTGAGTGAGCTCAAGAAATATGAGGACTTATAAAGTAATGATAGGTTATAGGGACCAATTGTAATAGCCATTATGGGTTTTCTACTTTGTTCGTGCAAAATTCGACTATGTCGGTTTTTTTTTATCTTGTCACATTTATTAGCCATGTCGTAATAGACTTTAGTATAAATAATTAATCCATTCATCTATCTCAAGTGGAGAGAAGTAACTAGACAATAGAACCTGCTTCGCCGGCTCTTTGTCTTGCAAAAAGACTACTTTGCGTGTTTCGATGGCCCTCGCTTCACGCGGGTAAACTTATAAGAATTTTTCGTCTTTGGCCCTTGTAAATGGCTATTGCTTCGCTCTAGTGGTGGTGCTGCTTAATATTTATCATCATTTCATCAAATGTCATTCTATATTGTTCTTTTATTGAAGTAGACTAGACCAAACACATAATTTTGCGGGGTCTTTGTCTAGTATGAAGCCCTCTGCAGTTTTAGTGGCTCTCCCTTCATGGGGGTAAAATCGTATTAGTCTTCGGCTTTCAGCCCTCAAAAATAGCCATTGTTTTGCTCAATTGGTGGTGCTACCCAATCTATAGCATCGCATCGTAAATTCTGACTCCACATTGTCCTGTTATTGGGGTAGACTAGACCAAAGAGCTTGCTTCGTGGGATCTTTATCTAGATTGCACTTTGCGGGTTTTGAGGGCCCTCGCTTCGCACGGGTAAAATCGTAAGAAACTTTGATCTTCGACCTCGCAGATGGCCATCGCTTCGCTCGAGTGTTGGTGCTACGCCATCTATACCATCACATCATAAAATCTCACTCCACATTACCCTTTTATTCAAGTAGACTAGTCCAAAGAGCTCGCTTCGTGGGCCCTTTGTCTAGCATACATCTCACTTTCCGGGCTTTGAGGGCCCTCGCTTCGCTCGGGTAAAATCGTAAGAAACTTGGGCCTTCAGCCATAGCAGATGGCCTTCACTAAACTCGAGTAGCAGAAAGGATCACTTCGTTTTGATGTAAATTACGAATTTTTCCTTTGTACCTTGATTAAAAAGAAAGATGGGTCATACGAGACCCATGTCTCGTATGGCTTAACTAGAGTATATTTTTGAAAATTCAAATTGTTTGCATCTGTCAATGGTTTAATGGGAACCCGGAATCTTGCCAATTTCAATGGAAATTTGCCGATAATATGTTTTCTTTTATTGTTATGCTCTCTTTAAACCATGCTGTTGGCTTACAAAAACTTTGTGGAAGATTTTACACATGTCCCCTTTTAGCGTCCAACAACTAATTGACTCTGATGTTTGATCTACGCTAAATACACTGTTCTATACTGATTAACGCTAAATAGACTATTATTCAAAAAACCTGAACTTCTATTTAATAAAGAATAAGAATTATTGTTTTGTGACATATAACTGTAAAACTGGTTCAAATAAACAGACTCGCGACATTTTTCTATATTTGTAGATTCCTGAAAGTTCTAAAGCTGAACTGGTCAGCCATCAAAAAAAGCCAGTCAGTTGCTTGTCAGTGTTCTTATTGAAACAACTCTATTTAGCTTCTGTGCTGCTCAACCACAGTAGTGACAATTGTATATATAGATATTTGTTGGTTTTTTTTTCTTGGCTTTGGATTTTATTTGATTTTAGGTTGTTTTAATTTTTATCTTTATTTCTTAGAGTTGAAGACGCCTCGTTTTATACAGGCGGAATACCCGCATCGCTTTAGTTTTTGTCTTTATGCTTCGACTGGCCGCAGTCCCATTTGTCTTCATCTTGAGATTTCTCTCTTTTTATTTTGCAGATTTCTTTAAAACTATCGCTTGGTACTTGTATGATATAGCCCCGACCTAATATTCTTCATCTAAGCAGAACCTGTTTCTCTGACGCTCAATCCCAATGAAATATACCTAAGTATGATGAAAATATAATACTTTATAAACAAATTTGGGCTATATATTTGCACGTTAGGGGCGAGGGGGGGGGGTAAAGTATAGCGGCTCTGTATGCCTAGTGTGTTAGGTACAATTATTTTGTATATTATGAATTAAGAATTGTTTTATAGCTTCACACTGTCCAAATACTTTACCCCCCCCCCTAATGTGCAAATATATCCCAAATTATATATTTCCGATCTATTAAAACATTTCTCTTTGTCTTGTCTCACGCTAAGCTGAAAGAAACTAACGAAAAAAACGGTTCTACAATGCGTCAACGGATGAACAACTATCTAATAACCAAAAGTTTACAAAGGCCTTTTGAAAAAAAAAACTCAAGTGAGGAAGAATTGCCATTTTTAACTGACTCAGGAATCGAATCTGATTGAAAAGTGAGCTTGCTTGAGTTTTCTAGATCTGCAGGCTGCTTAAGGACTTTTCTGCTACTAATTCTGTTTATTTCCGTTTTTTTTTTGTATTTTCAGTAAAGCGCTAATTTTACAGAAGTCTACAAATACAGAGAAATGTCTGGAGTCTGTTTATTTGAATCAGTTTTAAATGTATACGTTGCGAAACAATAATTCTTGTTCATTTTGAATTAGAAGCTTCGGTTTTTTATGGACAGTGCATTTAGCGCATTAGACAATATGCGTCCTCGATTTTGGAAGTGGTATTGAAAATGACGATAAATTAAAAATTTTAAGATATAGGAAAATGTGAGAGAAATCAGATACACCGGGGATGCTGGGGGCGTGGGGTTAATTGTCTCTGTGTACGAGTCTGTCTACATTGGTGTGGTATAAAACCTATTACCCAGAATAGTATTCAAAATAACTAGCAAGTAATTGAAAGATTTTACGCCCAAAATTAGGCAGAGTGTAAATTAAAATGATGTCCTAAAGTCCATAATATATTTCTCGGTAGGTGGATAAAGCAGGAGGTTAAATAGTGGGGAGAGGAGGATTGTCCTCCAAAGTGATAAGTAGAACACGAATCTCCTATTCCACTCCTGGTTTTACGATGCAAGGAGCTCCCTTCTGGTGAATGCGCATGAAACTCTGAAAAAATCACCATCAAGGTGTAGTTTCAACACCATTTTGTTGCAGTTATCAGATTTAGTTTTAGTTAGGCATCAACAAAATTAGCCAGTAGCATTAAACTATGGACTGTATACTACTGTCTTAGTTGCTGAACTAATATAAATGTTCACAGAGGGACTATTCAAAGGAATCTTGGGGAGGGGGTATAGTGGGTGCTGTGGTGGCTAAGACCTGCCCTCTGAAAGTGCTCTCAAAACTGTTTGGTTTCTTCATTTAAAAATTTGAGACTTCTTTTTTAACTTATCAAAGTGTTTTGTATTTTATTATTCTCTTAGAGACGTATATACTTTCTGAATAATAGTAAGTTCAAAAACACTGGAAAAGGAATTGTGCCATTTTATACAGGAGTTGTGCATGTTCTGTTCCAAGATGTGTACAGTTTACTGAATAACAGCAAGTCGTGAAACATGATACATTATACAGTTTTAAACAGGAATTGTGGATACTGTCTTTCTTATTCCGCAGTTCTGTTGTTAGTTTTATGACTTATGGTAGGCTCAGTTACAATGGCTAAACGATTTGCAGTTTGTGAAAACAGACATGGGAAATGTTAAAAACGGAATGGGGTGTGTTGGACTGCAGAAACGAATTCTGATACCCTTGAATGTCTTATAATGGTCGATGTATTGTTGTTGTTTTTTTCCGTTTGTAGCATACAAAAAAAAATTCTTTAAAAAAGAAAAGGACTTAAGATAAAAAGAGAAAGTAAAGTAAAAAAAGGTCTAAAGTAAAGAAATGTCGAAAGAGAAAAAGACAGATTACTTTTATATAATCCCGTGTTAAAACACGCTTACCATTTTCATGGTTTTTCATCTGTGGCGTATTTTAAGCCAATTAAATTATTCTTTACATCTGAAGAGACCAATAACCCTGTGTTGGGGCCCATGCCTTTTTATTATCAGATAAATATCCCTTTTGTCTTATTAATTTAAAAAAATTCCACACAATAAGTTTTTCAAAAAAAGTCAAGAACTTCATTAAACCAAAAATGAACAAAAATAGAATCAAATATTCGTGAACTACCAAGCATACAACTACCACAAATCGGCATCAATAAATAAATGAAACTCAAAACAAACAGAAATTAAAATAAATAACAGAGTCAAACTCAAAACGAGCAGAAATTAATATGAGTAGGGTTCTAAACCCCTATGCTTTCTAAAAGCCAGAATATAATTTGTACTTTTTACTGAAAAGAATTCAAATGAATTCACTGAAAAAAATGTGCATTGTCAGTTTAATAAGCATATGTTGATATTCATTCCTTAAAATGTTAATTCATTTTTGATTTCTTAAAGTTATAAAAGTGAAAACATTTAAAAAAGACTTTTTCAGTAAAGTACAAATTATCTTCTGACTTTTAGGAAGTGAGAGAGGGGTTAGTCGCCCTTCAATCACTTTCGATTATTAAAAATAGCACTAGCCCTTTCAATTTCCAATCGAATGAGCCCCTTTTGAAGTTTCTACGACAACGCTTTCTATAAAAACCTTATATGCCCCCAGGGCATAACTTACAACCCTTACCCTGAAGCCTGTGGGGTGGGGGATGTTGTCATCCTCAAAGACCTAATTTCTAGGACTTTGAACTACGTTGACAGAAATGGCTAGCTCAAAATTTTGATTGGATGTGTTTGCAGAAATGGTGGGCGTGAGAGGGGTTAGTTGCCCTCCAATCACTTTATACTTTTAATAAGGGCAATAGCCCCTTCAATTTCCAATAGAGTGACTCCTTTTTGAACTTTCTACGACAACCATTTCTATAATAACTTTATATGCCCCCAGGGCATAACTTACAACCCTTCCCCCTGAGGGCTGTGGGGGGTTGTCATCCTCAAAGACCTAATTTCTAGGACTTTGAACTACGTTGAATAAAATGGCTATCTCAAAATTTTGATTGGATGTGTTTGGGGTAATGGAGGGGGTGAAAGGGGGGTTAGTTGCCTTCCAATCACTTTCGACTACTAAAAAGGGTACTAACCCTTTCAATTTCCAATTGAATGAACCCTTTTTGAAGTTTTTACGACAACGATTTCTACAAAACCTTATATGCCCCCAGGGCATAACTTACAACCCTTGCCCTGAGGGGTGTGGGGGGTCGGTTATCCTCAAAGACATAATTTTCAGATCTTTCAGCTACGTTGAACAAAATGGCTTTATTAAAATTTTAATTGGATTTGCTTGGGGAAATGGTGGGCTTGAGAGGGGGGTTAGTTGCCCTCCAATCACTTTCGACTATTAAAAGGGCACTAGCCCTCTCAATTTCCAATCAAATGAGCCCTTTTTGAAGTTTCAACAACAATGCTTTCTAGAAAAACCTTATGTGCTCCCAGGGCATAACATACAAACCTTACCCTGAGGGCTGTGTGGGGATTGTCATCCTCAAAGTCCTAATTTCTAGAACTTTCAACTACGTTGAAAAAAAATGCTATCTCAAAATGTGGATTGGATGTGTTTGGGGAAATGGTGGGCGTGAGAGAGTGGTTCGTTGTCCTCCAATCAATTTTTACTATAAAAAGGGCACTAGTCCTCTCAATTTCCAATCGAATGAGACCTTTTTAAACTTTCTGCGACAACCCTTTCTATAAAAACCTTATATGCCCCTAGCGCATAACTTGCAACCCTTACCCTTAGGGCTGGGGGGGGGGTGGTGTCATCCTCAATGACCCACTTTTCACAACTTTTAACTACGTCGAACAAAATGGCTATCTCAAAATTTTGATTGGATGTGTTTGGGGAAATGGTGGGCGTGAGAGGGGGGTTAGTTGCCCTTCAATCACTTCTGACTATTAAAAAGGGCACTAGCCCTTTCAATTTCCATTCGAATGAGCCATTGAACTTTTTGCAACAAAATTTCTATCTAAAAATTTTGATTGGATGTGTTTGGGAAATTGTGGGCGTGAGAGGGGGGATAGTTGTCCTACAATCACTTTCGACTATTAAAAAGGGCACTAGCCCTTTCGTTTTCCAATTGAATGAGCCCTTTTGGAAGTTTTGACGACAACACTTTCTATAAAGGCTTGATATGCTCCCAGGGCATAACTTACAACCCTTGCCCTGAGGGGCGTTGCTGGTTTGTCATCCTGAAAGACTTAATTTCAAGAATTTGTAACTACGTTGAAAAAAATGGCTATCTCAAAATTTCGATTGGATGTGTTTGGGGAAATGGTGCGCGTGAGAGGGGGGTTACTTGCCCTCCAATCAGTTTCGGCTTTTAAAAAGGGCATTAGCCCTTTCAATTTCCAATCAAATGAGCCCTTTTTGAAGTTTCTACGACAACACTTTCTATAAAAACCTTATATGCCCCCCAGGGCATAACTTACAACCCTTTCCCTGAGGGCTCTGAGGGGGCTATCCTCAAAGACCTAATTTCTAGAACTTTAAACTTCGTTGAAAAAATGGCTATCTCAAAATTTTGATCGGGTTACTTTAGGAAAAAAATGAGCGCGGGAGGGGGCCAAGGTGCCCTCCATTTTTTTGGTCACTTAAAAAGGGCACTAGAACTTTTAATTTCCGTTCCAATGAGCCCTCCCACGATGTTCTAGGACAACTGGGTCGATACGATCATCCCTGGGGAAAAAAAACAAATAAAAAACGAATAAACACGCATCCGTGATCTTTCTTCTGGCAAAAATTTCAAAAGTCCATATTTTTGCAGGTAGGAGCTTGAAACCTCTACAGTAGGGTTCTCTGATACGCTGAATCTGATGGTGTGATTTTCATTAAGGTTCTATAACTTTTAGGGGGTCTTTCCCGCTTTTTTTCGAGAATCAGCCAGATTTTCTCAGGTGCGTAACTTTTGATGGGTAGGACTAAACTTGATGAAACTTATACGTTTGAAATCGGCATCAAAATTTGATTCTTTTGATGTATCTATTGGTATCGAAATCCCATTTTTTAGAGTTTCGGTTACTATTGAGGCGGGTCGCTCTTACTTACAGTTCGTTACCACGAACTGTTTGATATACGCTTTTCGAGCTAGTTCCCGTTCAGAATTCAGCTAGTTAACATTGGAGTTGACATTGGTAATAAAAGTGAGTTATTTTCTACGACTGTATAAGATTATTTTTCACAAACTCTGGTAGGGTTAGGAAGAGAGTATTGAGAGTTATCGTCATTTTAGTATCCACCGGAGGACCCGTCCCCTCCAAGGATATATTTATTATTGGTGACACAGATCGTGGCACCTTGGGTTAATACTTTGGCGCTTACTCCCCCCGCATGTAGCACACTAGTCGTACCCAAACTGGTTATAATATCAATGCTGGAAGAGCTCTTATAGCTCGTGGCCCCTTTTGACCGTGATACCGTACCTTAGTACCAGTGGCGGATCCAGGGGGAGGATGAGGAGGGCACGTGCCCCCTCTAACGTAGTCTAAAGTAGTATAATTTATTTGATTAACGCAAGTTTGCGTTAATTTAACTTGCTCATAACGCAAGTTTATCAGATCAACCTATTTTGCCCCCCCCTAAAAAAACTCCTGGATCCGCCCTTGTTTAGTACCATTAGTGGCGGCACTGGTGGCGCTGTGCCGCGTACACTGGCACCTTGCAGGATACTGATACCTTTTGAAAGCGGTTTTAGAAACCTATATAAAATTTTAAGCCAATAAAAAGAACAAAAAGCCAAGTTACACCTGATTCGTTCGCCTATGTGAAAATTTTAAGCTAATAGAATTGATGAAATATTTCTCCGTGTTAATGTAACACTGTCATTAATGAAATATGGCTCGTAAAAATTTTCGTTTGAACTTTTTTTTCTTTTTTGTGTTTTTTTCTTAAAGTGGTTTTTTTCTGACCGTTATTCAGGAAAGCATAGAAATCCCTTAAGAAAACATGCACAATTCTTATTATTGATGCAGATAAATATATATATATATATATATATATATATATTATTTTTTTATATATATATATATATATATATATATATATATATATATATATATATATATATATATATATATATATATATATATATATATATATATATATATATATATATATATATATATATATATATATATATATATATATATATATATATATATATATATATATATATATCTCTTGTTTCCTGTACCTTGTTTCTCGACTTACTGTTATTAAGTAAATTATAATTTATTGGAGTTTACAGTTATTAACATCTCTGAAAAGAACATGTAAAACGCCTGTATAAAACCGTACAATTCCTTTTTCTAGTGTTTCTGAATTTACTATTATTCAGAAAGCCGTAGATGTCTCGGAATAAAATATTCAAAATTCTTGTTTAAAACTGTATCCTTTACAGTGTTTCTCGACTTACTGTTATCCAGAAAATGATAAACGTCTGCTAAATAGAAAATGCTCAACTGCAGTATAAAATTGTAGGGTTCTTTTTGTAGTGTTTGTGAAGTTATCATTATTGAGAAAAGTATGTGCATGCTCAACTCCTGTTTAAAATTGTATCCTCTATCATGTTTCTTCACTTACTATTGTTCAGTGAATCCTAAAAATTTCGGAACAGAACATGCACAGATACTGTATAAAACGGCACAATTCCTTTTCAAGTGTTTTGAACTTCTCTTTATTCTGAAAAGTATAGACGTCTCTAAAGAAAATATGTGGTATTCTTGTTTAAAACTTAACCTTTACTTTCTTTCTCGACTTACAACTATTTAGAGAATAATAAACGTCTATCAAACAAAACATGCACAACTTCTGTTTAAATTTTACAATTCGCTTGCCCGTGTTTCTGAAATTACTATTATTCAGAAAAGTCCTTTGCTGTCTTTCTTGACTTACCATTATTTAAAGAATAATAAACTTCTGCTAAACAGAACATCTACAATTTCTGTGTAAAATTGTACAATTCGCTTGCCTGTGTTTCCAGACTTACATTATTCATGAAAGTATATACGTTTCTAAAGAAAGCGTGCACGGCCTCTGTTTAAAATTTGAGAAGATTTTAATTGAAGTTTTAAAATATTTATCATGATAATATTAGTTAATAGAGATATTTAAAATAACACAAGGGTCAGAAGTTTTTATTACAGGCTTTCTTATGCTGCCAAAGTATGGGACACCATCAAGAAATCTCCATTGTTCATGGAATACAGCCGACTTCTGCCGTAGCAGAACATCGATTGAATGTTATTTGCAGATTTTGAGTTTTTCATTCATCATTCAAGACTAGGATGTTTGTGATGGAAGGCTGAAAAGCTGTGGAATCTGGCCTATAATTGAAGAACTTAAGAAAAAAATTATGAATTTCCTAATGGAATTATTTCAACATGTTCTATACTCTAGTGTCCAATTGTTTTTAATTAGATTTTTTGTGGTATCTTGCGGGATGCCTCCGAATTTGAAGGATGAGATTATTCTTATAGTAGTCTAAAAAAAAGGTTATCATGAGACAGAAAAAGGAATCAAACATCTGCCCATTGACAATCAAAACTAATAATTTAGTTTATCCTATTTAACATAGAATGAATATCAGGGATAACTGGGGATCAGATGGATTTTCGTAGAGGGGCAGGCGTCAGCACGGGGTACAGCACAGTGCTCTCTATTTGTTCTAAACAGAGAACAGCCACCAGCTCTTTCAACCTCAATATATCTGCTGAGCTCAGTTTCTTCGGTCTCACATTATAGGTTTTCATTGAGTAGGATTTTGTATCCGAAAATGTCTCTTTTTTTGAAGGTTAACTTGTTTCGCCAGAAGAGTAACATACTTCCTGATGATTAACATTTAAAATTTAGCTGAAGACAGTTCCTGCAACTTTTGTAAAGGGATAATATGCTATACTTGAACATATTCCAGCCATAACGGTATCAAGTACTTAAGGCGGCGGATGTACTGGCTGTTAAGGGTGTTTGCTTAAATCTAGAAACCAGTACCTCTCCCATATAGCTCATTCACTACATTTGCTGAGCTCAGTATCAATGTTATTGTAATTTGGAATATAATTTGGCAACGTGGGCGCTTTGGAAGACGTATACACTTGAAGACTGGCAAGGTATCAGTTTCTTCTTCTTATAATCTTTAAAACCCGTAGTGACACCACATAAACTGTTCTATCGGGAATCTGAGGCATCATTAAGTAAACCTTTAACTATATGTAGGAAAATATTTTTTCCTATTTATAGTTTGAAGAGTCTCTGGTATCGCACTGTTGGTAAAGAATGACTCGTGCTAATAACAACCGAAACTATAAAAAAAAGGATCTTCGTAACAGTAAAGACATCATTAGAACTTGTTTTTTATGGTGGGTTCAAAGGATATAAAATTTATCAAGTTTAGAATTACCCACCAAAATTACAAGCCTAAGAAAATGTGCCCATAAAATGTTAGAAAAAAAGACTGCAAGCTATAATTTCTTGCTGCCTATGCATCTTTATTTTTTGATAACTTTTTTTTTATTGATTAACGTACTCAGACTTAGGTCTTCCCACGCCTAGAGGCAGCAACGGTAGACCTCTAGTTCATCCGATCTTGTGACAGGGACCGTAGCTCATTTAGAGTAGTTTCAAGCTTATTGTCTCTTTCTCCAGGGACAGACCTAGTGTTCTTCACTGTCTTCCCCTTCTTCGAACACCAGATGAGATCCTACGCCATACATCATGTTGGAGACATCCTTCATTCATGGATCATATGCCCCCAGTATCTCCATCTCCTCATTATGATCTCGTTGATTACCAGTGGCTGTACAGTATCTGTCTTTATCTGGGCACTCGCTACTATGTCGGTCCAGTGGATCGCAAAGATTCTACGTAGGCAGTTGTTTTCGAAGCTGAGTAACCGTTTCTATGCATTCTTTGAAAGGCTCCATGGCTCGCATCCATACATAATCACAGATAGTACGTTACTCCTAAATAGTTACAATATTATTAAAGAAAACGTCATCTATATGTCACGAAATAACTCTACTTGTAATTTCCCACTATATAGAGACCCAAGATGCCTTCAGTCTTCAGTGACTCGCTCTATATAGAAAGGAGACAGATTGAATTGTTTTCGCCTTACCTTTTATTATGAGTAATCAACAGAGTTTTTCTACTCTCCAATGAGTCATAAGCTGCTTGTTGAAGAGGTGAAAAATACCGTTTCTGGTATTTATAGTGTTTATGTAAAAGATCGCCTTTTAGCATAAAGAAAAATGTACACAATAGCAACGAAATGTGCATTAGTCCGCCATGTTCTAACTTGATCTTAGCGCCAAACTTAAGGCGAACGTCTCTACTATTCTTTGTCAAAACCCTTGCAGATGTCAGTATCTTTTTTATGGTAAAAAAAAGAGAAACAAATGTTGCCAAGATTTATGCTAGGAAATTTTCTGCCAAAATTTTCTGCTGCAAGAATTGCTGCCTCAAACAAGCTTTCGTTTTATGCATGTTATGTTTTTCATTCTCTTGACTTTTTCTACGACTTTTTGACTTTCATTTTTTTTTTTTTTTTTTGGCGTGGGGGTTTACTGCGAGACCGATGTCACAATTCTATTTTAATGTCACTTATTTATTTTGTATTTGATATGGTATATTAGCGAAAGAAGTCTGAATGTATTTAGACACTTGGTTCTGGCCGTGATCCTTTGATGGTGACTCTGGTAAGACTTAAGTAAGTAATCGGATTAAGGACGCTTCTTGACTTCTAAGGTCCCTGCGTCGGCCCTGCTGTGTGTTGCTACAGCGATGTTCGATCTCTGGGTCCTGTATTACCAAGCTAAGGTCAAAAGCCAGTGCGCCACACAGGAATCTGGCAAGACATAAAATCAAAATTTTGTAAGTTTGAATATTCTGCGCCACGAAGTCAGAGCTATTGAATATATGTTGAGGGCTAAATCCATATATCTGAGACTCGATTTTGTCTTCTTTTTTTTTTTACACCAAATGGTTTTGGCGATCGTTACTTACCATAAAATTGGAAAATAAAATAGAAGGCCAATATCGTAGGTCCCTGTGGGGCTAGATTTTTTCGAAGGTTTTTGGCAATTGATAATAACCAAGTTCTGTAAATACTAGCTTTATCAATGGCTTATAACTCTTTGATGTCAGAAAAGAAAAAGTTAAATCGCAGGGCTCGCTAGTGAGAAAAAGTGCGCGTTGACCGTCATAGTATGTTTGTATAAGTTGAAAATCTCTGCAATTTTGATTTAGTTTCATAACTGTTTTTATAACTTACTGACAAACAAGTATTTGTCCAATAAGAGAGTCATACTTACTCCCGCCATTTACCCGTGCCGCGCTGCCATTTAAACATTTGCCTCTCAATTATTTCGACTATCTTTCTTGGCTTTTCTCTTTCTACAATTGGCCATGTCTTGATGCAACCTACTACAAAATACCTGATAACTTCAATTCAATTCAACCCACATAGTTTGGTGTTAGAAAAGAAATCGATCCTCACATTCTGCTAATGGAAAATGAGCTCCCACTTTCTTGGGTCAAGGTAAGCCATGTTTTGCAGATGATGGACGATATGTCACAAAAAAACGTGCTGGTTGGAAACTCCGCCGGGGCCAAACAAAAAACACAATTTTCATGGACGTGGTGAGAAGAAGACATAAGAAAGGATTTAAAGAAGTAGTAACGCCAAGAGAAGAAGTAGAGTAAGACTCTTTATAGAGCAGGGTAGAGGATGAACGACGTAGCATTGTTGGCCTTTTGCGGCTTGGTGTTGTGATGGGTTGTTAGTAATGGAAGTATCTTCATATGTTTGATAACTACCATTAGACTGATTCTTTTCCTAGATTTTTTTTCCGAGAGACCTGCTTTTTCACTAACATTTGCCTGACTTCATGAACATGTTGGAAGATTGTCTAGAAGTGATTAACAAGGTACTCTTGCCTTTTCTTTCACTCTCTTTTTCTCCTCTCATTTCTCTTTTTTCTCTTCCTTTCTTTATACTCCCCACTCTCTATATCTCTCTCTTTCTCTCACCCTCCCTTTCCTTGTTCAAGTGCCTTCTGATGAGTTTTGTCAGAGTGATTTATTTTACTTGTATTTTTTTTAGTTTGTTTAGTTTAATTTCCCCTTTCTCCACTCCTCTTTTTCTCTCTATCTCTCTCTTTGTTTCTCTTCCCCTCTTTATTTCTTTTCTTAGTTATGGTCTAGAATCTGAAAACGGATTGCTGGTCCTTGGCAATTTTATGGAGCCTAAGGTATGACAGGTTTGAAGACGGTCTATCTTAGAAGAAATGTGATAGTCATAAATATATACATATTTATTAGACATATAAATTAAACGTTAATAAGGGCGACGAAAGAAATTGGCGAAAGCTTCAAAAGGAGACTTTCTATATGGTCTGCGTCGATAGGGTGTGTAGTGAAGTTGATTTTGAGGTCCGGGGCGCCCTGGTCTGTCATAATATGGTGGTCGTGGTAATACACTAGGGCCAGGTCTGTTGTTTCCATTATTTGGAGTTTTAATCGTTGCAACTTCTTCTGGGGGTTTTGAAAAGATCACATCGTAATGTGGCCCGCTGCTTATCTCCTCATCGTCGTCATCATGAAAAACGTCTGTCGGCTTAAAACCGGGTGGCAAGATGTTATCTGGATGGTTCACTGTCTTCACACCTTCATAATTTTGTGATTGTTGTGGTTTTTCAGAATCTTTTAATTGGCTATTTGGAAATTCTAATTCCCCTTTATATTTATAGAAGTTATTAGAATGACTGTTTTCTTCGTATTCTTGCGGTCTACCTAACGGAGAACCAGTCTTTTCCCCCTCTTCTTTGGTTCTATGATGTTCTCTATTATATTCTACGACTGAACGTTCTTTATCAGGAAAAAGTTGAGGCTTCTGATTATAGTTCACATGCTTTGGTCTTATTGATCCCTTATTTCCTGTTGTAGTGGATTTATTTTGGGCTCTGTAAATAACTTCAGGTTCACGATGGTTTAAATCTGAATGACCATCATCTTTTTCAGGCTGAAACTTTAGGACATGAAAAGAATCACCAAGAGTCTCGTCAGAGTCTGATATTGCTTCTGGATACTCTTGGTGATAGACATATGCCTCACTATTGTATGGCTTAGGGTGAGATGTACCGGTGCTATTGAAGAGTTTTGATTTTATAGGGTAATATATGAGTTTGCCGTTATCTGTTTTATGGTCGTAATCGCTGCTGTCTTTTTCAGGGAAAAGGTTAGTATCACTACCAAATAAATAGTGATTTTTATCATCGTTGTCTGGGATGTCTTTGTTTAAGTGATAGTTAAGATTGGGAGAACTTCTATACTCGTCTCTTGTCTTAGCTGGGGGATGATTAGGCTTGATGTCGTTCAGATATTGACCCTTATCATCTCCAGGATTGTCATCGTGAGAATAGATACTATTTTCATCTTGATACTCTAAGTTATTGCTTTCATCGTAATTTTCATGTGAACTGTCATGATCTGTTTGAAAATAATAATTATCTTCATGCTTTAATTTTATGTGGGCTGGATCTTTAGACTTTGGTTTTTGTATTTGGCTTTCTTCGGCGTCTGGGACTCGGTAAATATAATCTTTATCCTGGCTGTACAAGCTACTCTTCACCGGGTATGGCCGTGTGGCTTTCTGGCTATGCAACCGATCAGGCTGAGAAGGCCTGAAATCAGTTGGCTCGAAATCACCCTGTGGTTCGTTCTTTGTGATATGTGAAGTTAGATCAATGCTATTATCAAGATCATGTTGTGATCTCTGATCATAGTAATCATGATGATCATCATGATCCTCCTCAGAATGAGAGTGGCCTGCCTGTGACGCACTGAGGAAATCAATCGAAGATGTTGTCGAGGATTCAATATGTGAGTTTTCCGAAGAGTAATCTTGCTGTTCAGGACCTTTCGCGTTAAAACCAATTTTTAAGGAATTATCTTCTATTATACTAACTTTGGCATAGCCTTTTTTTGGTAGATAGGTGTTTAATTCACTACTCTCATATTCTGATCTCGAAGTCGTAGTTTCTAGCAGAGGATAGTCATGTTCTGGCAGGTCCAGTGCTTTCAGTGAATCTGTAAAGCTGTTGTTGGGAATATCGTGATGCTGGTTTTTGACATGATGATTCAACCCATAATGATGCTGATGATGTGGATAGTTGTTATGAAAATTTCCAAAATTAAGATTCCCAGCTGTTTGTTGGAAAGTATTCGTGGCGTCATTTAAGCCAAAATGATAGTTTGGGCTCTGTGATGGCTGGCTGGGAAAGGTTATCCCAGAATTTTCAAGAAGCAGTTTTGTTTGAATGGGTGATTCGTAATTCAAGTTTAGACCTAGAAAAAAAAAATTAATCTGGCATTTCGACAAATTGAGCTTAGGCAAATGTAGACCTAGGAATAGGATGATGTAACGTAATCTTTTTTATAAGCAAAAAGTTTTTCTAAAGTAAGATGATGGTTTAAATTTTTTGCTTGAAAATAGAGAGTATTATCCTCACAGCTCTCCGCTCTTTATGCTAAGCTTAGCTTGTAGGATACTGACAATGTACTCGAAAGTAATAGTCAGCTGGTAATTCTAAATATCTTATTTTTACCCAAATGACTCTCAACGCATTTGATTCAAAGTTCAAATACTGACAATATGTATGCCTCTGTAATTATCTGGCACATGTGACAAATTGACTTATGACAAATGTAGACCTAGGATTAGCACTTTTGTCTTTTAGTGCTCCGTTACGTTATCGTTTTTTTAAGCAAGAAGCTTTTAAAGCAGGATGTAAGTTTATGTTTTTCACTTGAAAATAGAAAGCATTTTTTTCAAAGCAAAATTTTTAGAAAAAGCAAGATCTAAGCTTATGTTCTTCACTTGAAAATAGAAAGCAATTTTGTGAAACAAGAAGTTCTATAAAGAAAGATGTAAATTACGTTTTCACTTAAAAATAGAAATCCATATCCTCACAGGTCTCTCCTCTTTATGCTAAAGTTGTAACTTGCAGTTTACTGAAAAGGTACTCGAATGTAATAGAAAAAATCAGCTGGCAATTCTTAGTATTTTGTTTAACTAATGTCTTTTAACGGATTTGGTTTAAAATTAAACTACTGAAAATACGTTTTAACCTGAAACCCAACGCTTTGGTCCAAATCTAGGTAATTAAGTGTATTCATTCTCTAAGATCTCTAGAAAAAAAGAGAAAAAGAAGAGCAGGTTTAAAAATGAGTATTAATTCCAGTAAAGTCAACTTAATCTCTAGCAGGGAACGAAGAAATGGAATGCAAAGAAATGGAACTGAGAGAGTGGGCATCCCCTTTGTATTTTGCGCACTTTCTGTTCGTTTTTGTTTTCACTTTCTCATAAAAAAACTTACCTTTTTAAAGTTTATTGTATAGTAATTTTAGTTTTCTTCTGCAAAGAAATGTTTTCACATCAGTGTGCGTGTGTGTGGGGGGGGGGGGTGCTGACCCAATTAAACTATAGATGTGAAACTATCAAATTTAATTATTTATTTGGCTTTATGTTACAAACCTGTCTTGGGAATAATGACTACTAATCCTATAATCTCGCATCTTGGGAATTTTGAATAATATTTGGGAGAAATCATAGATCCAGTTGCGTTCAAACTTTTTTTACGCATGCAGGAAGAGATATCCAGAAAAGTGAGGCTCGAGTTTAAAAATAAACATTGACATTTTAATTTTTTTTCCGTGTTAAAAAGACATTTTGTATAATAAAGAAATTGAAGTAGTAACTATAGGTAATTTAAAGTTCAGTTGGGAGTAACAGGTTTTAGATGGACCAGGCCCATATATTCTTTAGCTCTCATATCCCCTCCCTTAAAAAAAACATGGTATACCCTTGCTTTCTCAACTCCCCCTCCCCAAAGCCCCAAAAGTTTCAGCTCGGCCAAAACAAGTTGTTCTTGGGTTGTTGCGCACATGACATTTTGACATTGTGCATATATGGTTTCTTTTTATTTAGTCTTACCCCTCTTCCCCACCTAAGTAAAAGTCGGGAAAAAATTGTAGAGGGGAGGGCTGGGTCCCAAATAGGCTATTAAAGCCTGAAATATTAAAAATAAAAAATCTATAATTAAAACTAGAAATGTGATGTTATAATAGCTAGCGTGCGATTGCCAAGGACCTGAGTTGCCAAATGTAGCAAGAGACGCAAACGAACCAGGCTAGGTCATGCTATAATTGTGAGGGCCAAGTGCCTGAGGGAGCAGAGGGGGATATCAGAAAGCGCGTGAAGCAGACGTTTTGCAAGCCAAGAGGTCTGTGATTAGATTAATTTATTTCAAAACGACCTAGTTAAACATGATCAATAGGTAACCGCCCATGGGAAAACATAAATGTACTGGCAATGGGTGGTTACCACAAACTATTTCAACTTACTTGAAAAATAACTTATGAACTTCTAAATAAATTTTAAATTTCTTTTTAACACATACTAATGAATATTCTCATAAAAGATAGAAAAAAAGAAAGAAAAAAGGAGGGAAAAAAGAAGAAGACAATAACACAAGAAAATAAATGATAAAATATATCATCTATCTCTGAATCATGGCTCCTCACCCCCATAACCAAAAATTCTTTACTCTTTTTTTTAAACAAATGCTGGTGTTCAGCCGCCTTAAAGCTATCTGGGAGGGAATTCCATACCCCCTGGCCCAGATGTTTCATTTGAAATCCAGTTCGATTTGCACTCCTATACTCTGTTACCAGATTATTAGCATTCCTTGTATAATAATCATGCAAATCATTATTTGTCGAAAAAAACCTAACAGCACCGATGGACACACTTTATGCAAACACTGGTAAGTTAAAACCGAAACCTGGTAGTCACGAACTTGTCCCACATCCATCACCTTTAATTTCCTAAAACATGCTACTGTATTGTTAGTTTCTTGAATGTAGCCCCCTATCAAACGGACTGCCTTATTCTGTAATACCTGTGCACGCCTAAAATTACCAACAAAATTGCTAGCCCTTAACATATAGCCATACGATATATGGGCTAATAATCCTATGATAAAGAAGCAACATCACCCGGCCTGGTATGAAGTGCTTCAATCGACATATAATTCCAAGGCCTCTTGCAACTTGTGATGCCACAAGATCACTGTGACTTTTCCATGACATATTGCAGTCTAGGTAAAAACCTAGATACCTCATTAAATAAACAACCTGTTCTAGAGAATTACCAGAAAACAATATTCGGCCACCGAGATCTATGGGTTTACCAATTCGACTAAAAACCATAAAATTAGTCTTTTACTTTAACCGCCAACATACTTAAAGACGCAAACACACTTAATTCATTTAATACCATATTTGCTTTATTTATTAACTCATCCAAAGAAACACCACGAAAAGAAATAACAGTGTCATCTGCGAAAGATGTAAGACACGAATCCCGAAGGTAAAACCTCGTAGTATCTACATAAACCAAATATAAAAAAGGACCCAGCACAGAACCCTGTGGAGAACCACAATTCACAAGATATGGACTAGAAGTTACACTATAAATTACACCCTTTATTGACCTCCCCTTTATAAAAGAATCAAACCAATTCAAACAAGCCCCTTTAACCCCTAAAATGTATCAGAGGCAAAGCTATTGCGTTGCCTATAGTAAAGGCCATACGGCTCCAATGTTTTATTATTATTATTATTTTTTTTCCTAGAGGCACTTCATGTGGAAGGGGTCGTCGTATAGACTTTAAAGGGGGCTCATTCGATTGGAAATCGAGAGTTCTAGTGCCCTTTTTAAGAGCCAAAAGTGATTGGAGGGCAACTAGGCCCCCCACGCCCTTTTTTCCCAAATGCATCCGATAAAATTTTTGAGATAGCCATTTTGTTAAAGATAGTTCAATGGTCACATAACAAAAACTCTGGTGTTGACACAATCCCCAAGGGTCCGGGGGCAGGCGTTGTAAATTGCATATATGGTTCTTATGGAAGGAATGTTCGTATAAACTTCAGAGAGGGCTCATTTGATTGGAAATTGAAAGTTCTAGTTCACATTTTAAGAGTCATAAGAGATCGGAGGGCACCTATCCCCCCCCCTCCACACCCTTTTTTCCTCAACTCCATCCAATAAGAACTTTATAACGAAAACTCCGGGGTCGACACAGGGCCCCAGGGTGAGCGTTATAGATTATATCCTGGGGAAATATATGGTTCTTATGGAAGGGATGCTCGTAAAAACTTCAGAGAGGGCTCATTTGATTGGAAATTGAATGTTCCAGTTCAGTTTTTGAGAGTCAAAAGAGATTGGAGGCCAACTAGCCCCCCATGCCCGGTTTTACCCAAATGCATCAGATAAAAACTTTCAGATTGCCATTTTTTTAAAAATTGTTCAAAAGTCAGATAACAAATTCTAAGGTGTCGACACAACCTCCAGGGCCCGGGGGCAGCCGTTGTAAGTTATGCCCTGGGGCATATATAGTTCTTATGAAATGGATGCTCGTATCATCTTCAGAGAGGGCTCGTTTGATTGGAAATTGAAAGTTCGAGTTCACTTTTTAAGAGTCAAAAACGATCCGAGTGAAACTAGCAGCCCCCCCCCCCACCCCACCCCTTCTTTTTCCAAACCCATCTGATGAAAATTTTGAGACATACATTTTGTTAAAAAAAAGTTTAAAGGTCGATAAGAAAAACTCCGGTGTCAATACAACCCCCCCCCAGGGCCCGGGGGTTGGCGTTCTAAGTTATGCCCTGAAGGCATGTATGGTTTTTATGAAAGGGATGCTCGTATAAACTTCATAGAGCGCTCATTTGAATGGAAATCAAATGAATTTTTAAGAGTCAAGAGATTGAAAAGCGACTAGTCTCCCCCCCCCCCACGCCATTTTTCCCCAAACCCATCTGGTACAAATTTTGAGATAGCCATTTTTTTTTTAAATTGTTCAAAAATTAGGTAGCAAAACTGCGGTGTCGACACAACATCCCAGGGACCGGGAGGGTAGGCGTTGTAAGTGTTGTCCTGGGGGCGCACATGGTTCTTATGAAAGCGATGCTCGCATAAACCTCAGAGAGGGCTCACTTGATTGGAAATTGAAAGTTCTAGTTCACTTTTAAAGAGTCAAAAGATATCCGAGGGCAACTAGCCCCCCCACACACACACAACCCTTTTCCCCCTAAACTCATTCGATTAAATTTTAGAGATAGCCATTTCGTTAAAAATAGTTCAAAGGTCAGATAAGAAAAACTCCTATGTCGAAGCAACCCCCCAGGGCCCGGGGGCAGGCGTTGTAAGTAATGCTCTGGGGGCATATATGGTTCTTATGGTAGGGATGCTCGTATAAAATTCGGAGAGGGCTCATTTGATTGGAAATTGAAAGTTCTCGTTCCCTTTTTAAGGGTAAAAAAAGATCAGAGGGAAAGTATCCCCCTCCCTCCCCGCCTTTTTTTCTTCAAAGATCATATAACGAAAACTCCTAGGTCGACACAATCCTTCAGGGCCCGGGGTAGGCGTCTTAAGTTATCCCCGGTGGGCATATATAGCTTTTATGGAAGGGATGCCCGTATAAACTTCAGATAGGGCTTATTTGATTGGAAATTGAAAGCTCTAGGTTAGTTTTTAAGAGTGAAAAGAGATCAGAGGGCAACTATCCCCTCCCCCCTCACGCCTCTTTCCCCCTAAATGCATCTGATAAAAACTTTGATATAGCCATTTTGTTAAAAATAGTTCAAAGGTCAGATAACAAAAACTCCCGTGTCGACACGACCCCCCAGGGACAGGCACTGCAAGTTATGCCCTTAAGGCATATATGGTTCTTATGGAAGGGATGCTCGTATAAACTTCAGAGAGGGCTCATTTGATATGAAATGGAAAGTTCTAGTCCAATTTTTAAAATTCCAAAGAGACTGGAGGGCAACTAGCCCCAGTCTCCATGTCCGTTTTTTCGCAAACCCATCCGATCCAAATTTTGAGATAGCAATTTTTTTTAAATAGTTCAAAGGTCAGATAGTAAACACTCCGATTTCGCCACAACTCCCCAGGGCCCGGGGGGCAGGCATTGTAAGTTTTGTCCTGGGACCGTATATAGTTCTTATGAAGAAGATGCTTGTATAAACTTCAGATAGGCCTCATTCACTTTGAAATTAAAAGTTCTAGTTCACTTTCTGAGAGTCAAAAGAGATCAGAGGACACCTACCCCTCCCCCCTCCACGCCTTTTCTTCCCCAAACCCATCCAATAAAAATTTTGAGGCGGCTATTTTGTTAAAAATAGTTTCAAACATCAGATATTGAAACTCCTTGGTCGACACAACCCCCCAGGGCCCGGGGACAGGCGTTGTAAGTTATGCCTTGGGTGCATATATGGTTCTTATAGGAGGGATGCTCGTATAAACTTCAGAGAGGGCTCATTTGATTCAAAAAGGAAAGTTCTAGTTCACTTTTAAAGAATCAAAAGAGATCAAAGGGCAATTAGCCCCCCACGCCTTTTTTCCCAAAACACATCCGATAAAAATTTGACATAGCCATTTTGTTAAAAATAGTTCAAACATCAGATAATAAAAACTCCGAGGTCAACACAAACCCATTTTTTTTACTTTGATATTTTGATTAACATTTGATTTTGAAAAAAAAAAGTTTGATTTTGAAGTAAGATATTTTTAAAAACTTGAAACTTTTTGCAATCAAAAACGAGCAAAAGTTAATTAAAAAAAAACTTTACGAGAAAGAAGTTTTCCAAAGAAAAGTAAAGGGCGTTTTAAACTTATGATCATCAGATAAAAATACCTGTTAAAATTCAAACTCAAAACGACCAGAAATTACTATTAAAGAATAAATGAAACCCAAAACGAACAGAAATTAAATAAACAATCATAAAAAAAAACATACAACAAGTAATAATATAATGAATAAATAAATCTTGAAGCGAGTAATGCTTAAATTGAATTTGCAAATCAAGCTTAAAACGAAAAAAAATATTTTACTATTGAAATATAAATGAAACCCAAAACGAAAAGAAATTAAATAAAAAATCAATGCAAACAAACATACAATAGGTTCTAATGTAAATGAATAAATAAATCTTTAAACGAGTGAAACTTAAAGTGAATATGCAAATCAAGCTTGAAACGAACAAAAATCACTGCAAACAAAAGTTTGGGTATCGCCTCCTTCTCTCACTGTAAAAGTCTAAAACCTACTGCGTCATGGCGCTTTACTGAACACTATGTGTCTTAACAGTCTTGGAAAGTATAAACAACATCAATTGAATAATTGACGTATAATGATATTAATTGCTTAAAGATCCATCATTTCAAGATTTTATTTCACTGTAATTTTATTTTAATTTTTACTGCTGTGAGAACTGGAAGAGAAAATATTTGTAATATAACTCGTTTTCAGTGAAGCGCCAATGTCGCAGTAGGCTTAAGGTTCTTACAGTTAAGGAAGGAGACAATTTTAGGCGTCTTGAACAATTTTAGAAAGAAATAATAAATTAAACTGAATATTTGATGTATAATTATATTAATTGCTGAAAGCTCATCAGTTCAAAATTATATTCTAATTTTAATGTTTTTTTTTCAACATTAAGTACAAAAGAAAATATTTGTAATACAATTCGTTTTCAGTAAACCGCCGATGGCGCAATAGGTTTTAGACTTTCACAGTGAAAGAAAGAGGCGATACCCAAACTCTTGTTTATAGTGATTTTTGTTCATTTCAAGCTTGAATTCCATATTCACTTTAAGTTTCACTCGTTTAAAGATGTATTTATTCATTTATATTAGTATATATTGTATGTTTGTTTCCATTGATTCTTTATTTAATTTCAGTTTGTTTCGGATTTCATTTATACTTCAATAGCAAAATATATTTTTTCGTTTTAAGCTTGATTTGCATATTCAATTTAATCGTTTCTCTCTTTAAGATTTATTTATTCATTTATATTATTACTTGTTGTATTTTTTTGCTACGATTGTTTATTTTATATTTGCTGACTTTTAGTTTCAATTACTACTTAATAGTAATTTCTGGTCGTTCTGGGTTTGAATTTCAAAAAGTATCTGTATCCGCTTAGCACGAATTTGAAATAAGTTTAACTTTTCTTGGAAATTCACATTTTACGGAAGTTTTTTTTTTAATTAATTTCATAAAATACTAAAATCAACCACATCATATGTCTTTTTAAAATCTATAAAAACAGTGTGTGGTATTGTTCCACTATCAAGACACTAAAATAGCGACGAAGACCAAACTGCGTTTCCATAGCAGACAACAAAAGTACGAAGAAACAATAGGGAAATCTTTTTGCAAGACAGTGGAGATAATTAATATTTCGGCCCTATGTCCATGGGCCGTCCTCAGCAAGACAAAAATATATGAAAGAAAAAAGACTTACAACAACATGCAACCAATAAAACCAAAAATTAAAAATTTTTTCAAAGAAGTCCTAGCATCCTTACTTCAGCGAAGTTCAACCAGGACTGATTAAAAGTAAGGTAAAACAAGGCGATTCAATGAGATGAAACAAAAATAATTTAAAAACACGTTCTTATTGCTAATCCAGCTTTTTTTAAAAAATTTTTAATTTTTGATTTTATTGGTTGCATGTTGTTGTGAGTCTTTTTTCTTTCATATATTTTTGTCTTGCTGAGGACGGCCCTTGGACATAGGGCCGAAATATTAATTATCTCCACTGTCTTGCAAAAAGATTTCCCTATTGTTCTTCGTACTTTTGTTGTTTGTTATCAAGACACTGATTCACAAAATCATATAGGTGTTGCACCGCATGTGTAGTTGAGTAACTTTTGTGGAAGCCAAACTGAGTATCACTAAGGATACCATCATGTGTAAGGTTCTGGTAGAGTCGTCGATGTACAACTTTTTCAAGTATTTTCGAGAAAAGGGGAAGGACGGAGATTGACCTCCAGTTCCCGATATCGGATCTTGAACCACCTTTGTGAAGGGGGAATAACCTTGGCTGTCTTGAGACCTTCAGGAAAAATTCCAGTTTCTAGCGACAAATTTATTATATGAACAATACAAGGCAGAAGCTAAACCAAAACTGACTTGAAAGTTCGGAGGTTCATCCCATCTATCCCCGCTGAATTAGAGCTAATGCTTCCAACAATTTTAAGTAGTTTATCACTGGTACACTTCTCAAACTCAAAGGCTAATCTGTTCCGTCTGTCATCTTGAAATTCATATTCGCGGAAGAATTCAGGACTCTGGTTATTTTTCTGTTGACTTGTTCGACCAATTTTTGATAAATAACCTGCAAAATGTACCACCACTTGTAGAGGATTATGGAGTGTAGTCCAATCTGCCTCTATTGAGAGAGGCTCGCCACTGCTCTTCTTCGATATCATCTCCCCGATGACCTTTCAGGTTTCTTTCAAGTTACCTTTATTTCAAAGGCAAATCTCAGTGTGAGGCAAATCTGTTTGGCTAGTTAATTATATAGCGCCTGACATAACCAAATGTCAATGATGGGAGAAAAATATCTTTCATCCAGAATTGGAAACAGCATTTTTTTTTTTTTTTTTTAGTTGAAAGTTTCGTCTCCGGCTCTTGCTGCTTGCGAGCATCAATGGTTGCCATTTAAGTTCTGTCTTCACCACGCCCATTCAGGGAACAGGCGTGGCCAGGATTTTTATGAGGAAAATCAAAGCTGAGAGACAATGTTTTTCCTAGATATAAGGGAAATTTGAAACTGCTCTCAAGGAAAACCTCTGTTTTGACACATTCAGAAAGTTTTTGCTTTAAAGGGATGGTCAGCTGTTCCTTAAGCCGTATGCAAATGTTTTAGGGGAAATACTTATTTTACTTACCAATGTTTGAATGAGTGTCAATATGGTTGAACAGATGATGATGATAACCTGGAAAGTGGTCATTTTGATCAAATAAATAAGGTTTTGAATGAAGGTTGTAGATATCGTGTCCAAGAACGTCTATTGCTGCAACCTGGAATCGAAAAATAACTTATTTTAATTGTATGAGCTTGAGTGTGTGGTCATTTGCAGTACGAGCCTCAGGGCCTATAAGAATGAAATTCCATCGGTTCTGAAACCCTTTTTAGTTTTTTTTATGGTACTCTTCGTTTGTTTCATCTTGATTAACTGATTAACTCAAAGGTAACGGGGATACATTTTGACACTTATTTTGTAGCTACAACTATCAATGTTCTAAAAATTTATGTAAAAAATCCAAATTTTTACTATGTCTGTTTCAGATTAGCCGTTGTTGTTTCAGGGAAAAAACGAAGATTTTGGAATCCAAGTTTAGTTACTCCAATTTTCTGAAAGTGGGATTTTCTTAGTTTTTGACAGCTCTAAATGAAACACATGTAAATATGTTGTAACTCTTTTTGGTTGTTTTCCGACGGTGTAATACATAAAAACTTAAAACAATCCGCACACATTTATTTCTGGACTATCTTACCCTCTGCAAGGGTATGATATAAATACACAGGGTAGGATACCCTATGTAAAGTCTTATCTTTTCCCTCAATACTTGAAAGAATGCTCTAATTCAAGGGCAATGGGAATGGTACACAAATATTGTCATAACGCTTGTAGAATGGAAGGACTTATAAAAATACTTTAAAAAAGTCTTATTTCCCATAAAAGTTAATGTGCAACCACCTCAAAAAGTGTCCCATCTGATAGCGCTGTAGTAGACTCCTCACAACAAATGTGTGCATGATGAAATGCCAAGGAAAAATGTATATGCATATATTTGTTGAAGTTTTTTGTTTATTGTTTTTTTTTTCCTGTTGATAAAGGCTTCACGACAGATATGAAGCCAAAAAATTAAAGACTTTTGTTATTATTGGCACAAAAAGCTTTTTTTTTAGTCTCATAAAACAAATTAATCTGTTTTTAAAATTTTCATTTTGTTTAAATAGAAGGGATTTCTGAGGCGCATTTACATTTAACAATACACTTTCCACTTTAAATGATATAAGAAGTAATCAGTTAATTACTTACAACTACAAGCTGACTATATTGCGCTCAAAAATGTTTTCAGCAAAATACGAGCAAAACCTTGTTGTAAAGAGTGGGGACTAAGGAAGGGGGGCCAGCCCCCTTAAGTTCAGAATAATCTTTTCATTTCACGTTTCAATGTCGCTCGATACTTTCATGTTATTTTTTTCACATGCATAACCTAGTTTAGAAGAGGTATTTAATGTACTTTTTTTTACTGTGGAGACAATGGCCTTACTTTCAATCTATTACTTTTATTAAATATTATCTTTTACTAGTACTATTATTATTATATATAATAAAAAAAAACTTGTTTTTTCAAGCAACGTTAAAACTAAAACCAGGGGCGTAATTTTTCAATGGGACAAGGGGGCAACTGTCCCTCCCAGACCTCAGTTGGCTCCCCCAGACCACAGTTTATCCCCCCCCCCCTAGTTGAAATTTAGTTTCTTCAAAAATCTTGTCTAAACTAACATAAGTACATATTTCCCTTTATAGTACTTTTATAGTATTAAATAGTACCTTTACGATACCAAATGGCTTATTTTTTAGTTTTTACTATCATTTTCATTTGATTTGGGAAAATTGGCTCCAACTTGCCCCCCCCCCCCCAGGAGTTTGAAGAAATTACGCCCCTGCTTAAAAAGAACAGAAATTATTCCATATATGAGGAGGGTTGCCCTCTCCTCCCCCCCCCCCTCACATACGAAATAACATAGAGAACATGTAAATTGATAAATATTGTAACATGTATATTCGAAAAATGTAATTATTGTTATTATTGTTTTTGTTATTATTATTATAACTGCTATTATTATGGACTACCTCTGGTGTTGATTGTATTATCCAAGCTGAAACTGTCACTATAATCTTAGCTATTAACATTTTCAAATTGTATTGTCACTAAAGTTATAATTCATTTGATCATCTGTAGCTTAATGAAATAAGATTTAGTAATTTCTTATGGCTCATGATACTCTGGTAAAAAAAACTTTCCCTTTTAATAAACCTATGAAAATGAAATCTTAATTTGTTCCAAAGGAAAACAATTCAATGGGCTTATCTACCTTTTCAAGCCTTGAAATTGTAACAGTTCTATTGTTCCGATTACCCTAATCAAAATTTATGTTATGCTTAGAATTTCAATGTTAGGGAGTCAGTAGCCTATAGAAGCACTTATGCAACATTATTTTATAATCAGAAATGGGGAAGGGGGGCTAAATTTTTCAAGCAACAGATAAAAAAAACGTAAAGTAGAAATTTGTGAATAAAAATAAGCTATTGTAAGAAATTAATAAAACCAATATTAAAAATAAAAATTAGAAACTAATTTGGTATTATCAAGGATTGCGTAATAAGAGCAATAATGGATTGCGTAAGTAAGAAACGAATCAGAATATATTCGTAAGCAAGCCTTTGAATAAGGACAGCAATAGTGATAAAGAGCCGAGGGGGGAGGAGGGCTGTATGGAGGGGACTCATATCAAAATCATAAAAGTCTCAACAACCTTCCATTGAAGACATGTGATTGACGAAGACAATTATTGGCTATGAGGTAGTTATGGTCATTAGAAAAACATCAATATGGCTCAAAAAAGCCTAACAAAAATTTTATGTTATGCTTAAAAGGTGAAGATCAGACACAGAGTTAGCAGTCTACACAGGCACGTGTGCAACACCATATCTTTTCCTTGGAACTGTAAGTAAGGAGCGACCCGGCTAAATAGTAACCGAAACTCAAAAAACGGAATTTTGATACAAATAGATACATAAAAAACGTCAGATTTTTATGCTAATTTCAAATATATAAGTTTAATTAAGTTTAGTCTTACTGATCAAAGGTTGAGAGCCTAAGAAAATTTGCCTTATTTTTGAAAAAAAGGAGGAAACATCCCTTAAAAGTAATAGCATCTTAATGAAAATCACACCATGAAATTCAGCGTATCAGAGAACCCTACTCTAGAGGTTTCAACCTCCTATATGCAAAATTGTGGAATTTTGAATTTTTGCCAGAAGAAAGATCACGGATGCGTGTTTATTTTATTTTTTTATTATTATTTTTTTCCCTGGAGTGATCGTATTGACCCAGTGGTCCTAGAATATCGCGGGAGGGCTCATTTGAATGGAAATTAAAAGTTTTAGTGCCCTTTTAAGTGATCAAAAATTGGAAGGAAACTAGGCCCCCCACGCTCATTTTTTCACCAAAGTCACCCGATAAACATTTTGAGATAGCCATTTTGTTCAGCATGGTCAAAAATATAATAACTATATCTTCTAGGATGACTCAATTCCCCAAAGTCCCCGAGGCTGAAAGTTATGAACTTTGCCCAATCTTTACATATAGTATTGGCTATTGGGAAATATTAAATAAAAAAAAAACTCCGAGGGAAGTAAAGAGGGAAGATGAAATTTAAAACGAACAAAAAATTATTACTTCACAGCCTATCTAACATATATCAATAAAACTATTGCAAATGAATCTACTGGTGATATTTCCCTATGTTTGTTGGAGTACAGAAAACTAGCGCTTTGCTGAAAACACAAAAGCCAAGTATAAGAACAAGAATATTGATATAGGAGTCAAAAGTAACTACGTAGCCTCACATCAACAAACTAATCTATAACACTTTTCGTAGTCTTACAGGAGCTGTGATATCAGTAACTTTTAGTATACAATTACAATTATCTTAAGAACTTAGCCATAAAAATAATAAGTTTACAGTCTTTAAACAGCATAAAAAATAATGGATTGATTACTCGGGTAACATCTTGGTCTCAGTAGTAAGGGGGGTGCTGATCCGGGACTTACAGTGGGACGTAAATCGTATAACCTACCAAACACGTGATACTAGTCATATAATGATATTCAATATGGGATGAACAGCCTAAACAAAACTACCTGTATTTTATGTAGGTCAATGACCCAAATTATGAGGTTCGTCTACTATCGCATAAGATTAAATGGCCTTAACTATGGATTTGAATAACGGGATGAAACCAGATGACAAAAATAATTTTTTTTTGTATGGATATAATGAAACCGGTAAAGGGTCAAAATTGTTTACCAACTAAAGGTAAGTCTGAGGGAATGGTTACTCCCACGCCACATGACATAAATGTTAGAATATGATTAGAATACATTCATCCATTCACAAGTCGATTGACCTAGCTTTACTTCTTGGCTATGGTCGGTATAAAACACAAATACCAAATTAGGAGTGTGGGCAATATAAAATTTGTTTAGCATTTGAGTATGCATAAAGATGAAACTAATAAAGTCGTAAGTGTCGAGAAAAGAATTTTAATATAGAAATCAAGAAAGATCTATCCTTAGAAATCAAGTAGTGAGGTGGTTATGGATTTAAACCATCAAGGACCCAACTTCCAAAGACCTCAACCTCCACGGTCCCCCTTTCCCAAGCTCTAATACCCCTCCCCCCAACTCTTTAGCCCCTCCCCCATTTTGTTTCATACTTTTTTGAAGTTTAATTTTTTAACTTTTTCTCTTGAAGTTTTATTTTTTTACTTTATATATATATATTTTTTAATATAGAAATTTGTTCAACTTTTTTTACATGTCTGAGAATGACATGAAATATACTTAAAAAAAATCACATTTAATATTTTCGAAAGACAAAATGAGAATGATATAGATATGTTAGTCGTGACTTTTACTATAAGAAAAATAATGTTTGTTGTAGCACTTTTCTTTTTTTTTTGGACTGAATTTTTTTGGACGGAAAATCAACTTTTTTTTTTATTATTTTTTTTATTTATGCCACCGTATTAGTGGTACTCTAAGGCTACTGCTACTCAAATTGTTTTATTTCGTCAAATAAGATGAGGGAACATGTAATGATGTTGTTCAAAATGTGTTGATTCTTGAACTAAGATGGAAATAAGCAATTGTATTATTCAAAATACCAAATATATTATTCGAAAAACTTTATTGCTTGAAGTAAGATGAGGAAATATGCAATGATGCTACTTAAATTGTATTGTTTCTTGAAATAAGATGAAGAAACAAGTAATGGTCTTCCTCAAAATGTATTCATTCTTGAAATCAGAGGTAACGCTATAGGGTTGCCTATAGCAAAGGCCATACGGCTCCAATGTTTTATTATTATTTATTCTTTTCCCAGAGGCACTTCATATGGAAGGGATTGTCGTAGAAGCTTCAAAGGGGGCTCATTCGATGGGAAATCGAGAGTTCTAGTGCCCTTTTAAGGGTCAAAAGTGATTAGACGGCAACTAACACCCCTTCCACGCCTACCAGTTCCCCAAACACATCCAATCAAAATTGAGATAGCCATTTTGTTCAGCGTAGTTGATTTCCAAATAGAAATTATGTTTTAGAGATGGACACTCCCCCACAGTCGTCAGGGAAAGGGTTGTAAGTTATGCCCTTGGGGCATGTGAGGTTTTTATAGAAAGTTTTGTCGTAGAAACTTCAAAAAGGACTCATTCGATTGGAAATCCAAAGGACTAGTCCCCGTTTTAATAGTCGAAAGGGATTGGAGGGCAACTAACCCCCCTCTCACGGCCACCTTTTCTCCAAACACATCCGATCAAAATTTGGAGATCGCGATTTTGTTCAACGTAGCTGAAAATTCAGGAAATTAAGTATTTGAGGATAACAACCCCCCCCCCCCACAGTCCTCAGGGCAAGGGTTGTAAGTTTTGCCCTGGGGGCATATAAGGTTTTGTATAGAAAGCGTTGTAGTAGAAACTTCAGAAAGGGCTCATTCGATTGGAAATTTAAATGGCTAGTTCCCTTTTTATTAGTGAAAAGTGATTGGAAGGCAACTAACACCCCTTCCACGCCCACCGTTTCCCCAAAAACATCCAATCAAAATTATGACATAGCCATTTTGTTCAACGTAGTTGAAAGTTCTGGAAATCATACGTTTGAGCAGGACACTCCTCCCACAGTATTCAGGGCAAGGGTTATAAGTTATGCCCTGGGGGCATTTTTGGTTCTTATGGAAGGAGTGCTCGTATAAACCTTTTTTTCCCAAATGCATCCGTTTAAAATTTTGAGATAGCTATTTTGTTAAAAATAGTTCAAAGATCATATAACAAAAATTTCGGTGTCGACAAAACATCTAGGGCCCGGGGGCCGGCGTTGTAAGTTATGCTCTGGGGATATATATGGGTGTTATGGAAGGGATTCTCGTATTAACTTCAAAGAGGTCTCATTTGATTGGAAATTAAAAGCTCTAGTTCACGTATAAGAGTCAAGAGAGTTAATTGCAACTAGCCTCCCCACGTCTTTTTTTCCCCAAACCCGTCCGCTACAAATTTTGAGATAGCCAGTTTTTTGGAAATTGTTCAAAAATTAGATAACAAAAACTCCCCCCAGGGCCCAGGGGACAGGAGTTGTAAGTATTTTCCTGGGGCTTATATGGTTCTTATGAAAGGGATGCTGGTATAAACCTCAGAGAGGGCTCATTTGATTGAAAACTGAAATTTTTAGTTCAATTTGAAGAGTCAAAAGATATCCGAGGGCAACTAGCCCCCCCCCACACACCCTTTTTTCCCAAGCCCACCCGATGAATTTTTTATAATAGCAATTTCATTAAAAATAGTTCAAAGGTCAGACAAGAAAAGTTTTTGTGTCGATGCAACCCCCCAGGGTCCGGAGGCAGGCGTTATGAGTAATGCTCTAGGGGCATATATAGTTTTTATGGAAGGGATGCTCGTATAAACTTCGGAGAAGGCTAATTTTATTGAAAATTGAAAGTTCTTGGTCATTTTTTAAGGGTAAAAAAAGATCGGAGGGCAACTAGTCCCCCTCTCCTCCACGTCCTAAATGAATAAGATAAAAACTTTGAGATAGACATTTTGTTAAAAATAGTTCAAAGTTCAGATAACAAAAACTCCGGTGTCGACACAGCCCCTAGGGTCCGGGGGTAGGCATTGTAAGTTATGCCCTGGGGCATTTATGGTTGTTATGGAAGGGCTGCTCGTATAAACTTCATAGAGGCCTCATTTGATTGGAAATTGAAAGTTGTAGTTTATTTTGTAAGAGTCAAAAGTGATTGAAAAATATTTTTTCAATATTTGTCCCCTGGTACTCCTTCTCCGTCAAAGAACTTGCCAGCAGATTATCAATTTCAAAATCGGCCTGATTTTTTTTATTCCGTTTAGCTACGTACGGAATATTAATCTAACAGGGGAGGTGTGCTATTGAAAAGCTTTCAAAACAGGTCTATAGAGTCACATAATTGAAAAATTTTCAAATAGCCTTCTTAGAAGGCAAGTTTATTAGTTTTAGCTATTTCTTTGGGAGTGTAATGGTATTTAACCTGAAAAGTCTCTCAGAACTATAGATAAAGCTATTAATCCAGAATTAATTAATAAGCTCTAGAAAAAAAGAATAGATATTCCAGTAGGAGAAGTATATCTCGCATAAAGAGTTTAGTTTTTAGCGCTAAATCATAATGAAAGGCCATTCAAAGCCTGAAAAGATGAAATGAATGCTCTCCAGTAGTAAAATAAAAAATAGTGAAAAAATGCTTTTCATAGGTTGTAAAAGGAATAGTGAAAAAATGTCTTTAATACGTTGTAATCAAAAGACTAATTAGCAAAAAAGCCCTGCAATACTTTTAATGTTTTAGGAGGGGTTTTTCCGACAGTAAACGAAAAAATTATCAAAAATGGCTTTATTAGGTTAAAGAAATAAATTAGCGAAAAAATGTATTTAATTGGCTGTAATCACATGAAAACCTAGTGAAATAGCCCTGCAATATTTTTAATGTTTTAGAAGGGGTTTCTCCAGCAGTGAACTGAAACTTAGCGAAAAGACGATCAAAGCATGAAAAGAATGAATTATTCTTAGAACCAACAATGCCCTAGTTATTGTTAGCTGGAACAAGAATATACATTAGCTAGAAAAAAGCGGCATGTCTTTTATCGTGCCAATAAATATAAGTAAATTTACTCACATCTTCAAATTGCGCCTATGCTTGACTGGGGGCCAGTGGCTCTGGCCCTACATGACAGGGGGCAGCTTGTGTATGGGCCCTGGATGGTCAAGGCATTGCAGCTTGCATGCGCAGGGCTGCGTCATTGCATTGGGTAAATTGAGCTTCTGATTGATGGGCGGGAGCTTGCCCAAGCACCATAGCTCTCGAAAATCCCGCAGCATGACTGGGAATCGAAGGGGGAGCATCATATCCGTTTAAGGTGGAGATGGTCACATTCTCACCTTTTTCGCGGAGCGCAGATGGGCCTGCATTCTTCCTGATTTGTTTTGAGGTCGTGGAAGGGCCAGCATATTTAATAACCAAAGGGCTTGTAGGTTGTACTGGGGTCACTTCGTTTACCTTTGCCCTTTTTGTAGGTGATGGAAGGGCTGGGAAATCCTTGAAAAGAAAACAAAATTAGTATAAAAACATCATTTATTGGAAATAGCCCCTCTTGAGTATAACTTACTCCCTTCTAAAACCATAGTTTTTTAAAATATTTAAACATGCCCGCCATTGCCCAGAAACCATCTCCAGCCTTTAAAAATATGCTAATAATCATCTAGGAGCGGACAAAATAGGCTAGGTACGTGCCTTGGAAATAATCATCCAGGACCGATGTTTTCTCATTGTCAGAAAACCTCTCCAGCTTTTAAAAATATGCTATTATTCGTCTAAATAGACAAAAAAGTCAAAGCTTTGAAATTGGAGTTCAGGCCAAAATTGAGAATACGGGCCTTATGTAAATGATTAAAAAATGGGCTTGGTAAGTGCCTTTGAAGTACCCACCCAAGACCGATGTTTTCTCATTGCTAGAAACCCTCTGCAGGTTTTAAAAATATGTTATTATTTGTCTATACTTTCATTTCCAAGAATTTGAAACTAAGACCATTTATTTATATAAATAGTTATAAAATAAGTCTGGTACGCGCCTTGTAAGAAATGAACCCGAAAATCAGTAGTCTGTAGCTTTAGGATAGAAATAAATGTTTTTTCCATTAAGGAAGTAGCAAATGCTTTAATACGCAGCTTGCGAGAAACAAACCCTACAATCACTGGTCTGTAGCCTGGACTTACATTTCACCTTAGCGTGTTGTTGTTTGAGGCGCCCCTTACGTACAATTTTGACCCCCCAAATTAAAACACTGACTAATCATGTTAAAAAAGTATCATCTCCATAAGATTTATTATTTGTTGACAAAACACCTTGCATAATTATGCCTCAAATATAACACGCAGCTTGCGAGAAATAAACCCGACAATCACAAGTCTGTAGCTTACACTTACTTTTAACCTTAGCGTATTGTTGTTAGAGGCACCCCTTACGCATAATTTCTACCCCGAAATACTATACTAAATAGTAAAGAGACTATTCTAGACTATTGCTTTCGAAATAGTTCTAATAGAGAAAGAGAGTTACTTCTTGGTAAAGAGGCTTATTCATTTTCTTAAAGATTTGTATCACCTTTAAAATCTGAAATAGGACTGATGTAGAATCGCCTTCCCCGTATCTATTTATAGTGCCCTTGGGACAAGAAGGCTTTGCATGTGGGCTTCTATTTATAGATCCTCTGGAGGCACGGGCCTTGTATGAGGGTTTCTATTTTTAGTAGTTCTGGGACATGGGACAGATAAAACAGGGGGATCTGGATTTCCAGAAACAACAGGCGTCTAGATTCTATAACAAAAATGGCTACGAATCATGGCTTCTATTTATAGTGCCCTTTGGACAAAGGACTTTGCATGGGACTTGTATGTATAGTGGGAAAACGGCAGGATAATACGCGGGTCTGCATTTTCAGAAATTCTTATAGATGTCTAGACTCTATTAAAAAATAGCTAAAAATCGTGACAATATGGCGTCCGATATATAAGGCTAATATTGATTTTGATGGAAAAGGAAGGTTTTTAAATGGAAAATAAAACAGGATTGCGTCATAACACCTGTAAACAGTGCATGCACTTATACTACACACGAGCGACGTCTTGAGAGACTAGTAGCTCCACTTATACGCCCCCTATCTGTGCGTTTAAAATCCTATGCGAATTCCCTATCTGTGTCATGGAAATTCTACGCTAATTCCCTATCTGACCATTTAAAATCCTGTGCTAATTTCCTATCTCTGTCTTTAAAATCCTATGCTAATTCCCTATCTGTGCGTTCAAAATGCTCATTCCCTATCAGGGCGTTTAAAGTAATTATCCCTATACTATTATCGTTAAAATATTTTGCTGAGAGTTAATTGTAGGGACATTTGTCGTTTTATTTTACAACTTTCTGCTTGAGAACTAAAATGTTTGGACTGAAATTAAAATTGTTGGCAAAATTTAAAAATTTAGTCAAAATATTTCGTTTTCTTCGTTTTGAGTTTGACTTATTATGTGAATTTATTTCTGTTCATTTTAGGTTATAATACCACTCTTTAGTTAATTTTTTTTGTGAAACATTTTTAAAAATCAATCTATTTCGTTTTGGGTTAATTGTAAGATTACTTGTACTTTTGCCAGTGTTTCCGCTTAAGAGCTAAATATTTAGGGTGCAATTAGCATTTGCGATAAAATTTAAATATTCTTTCGAAACATTCAATCAATTCCTTTCTCTTTGCTTTAAGTTTGAATTACTATACGAGTTTATTTCTGTTCATTTTAGGTTGTAATGTCATTCTTTAGTTTCCTTTCTTTCGCAAATTATTTACAAAATCAATCACTGTTTTTAAATATTTCGTTGTGGGTTAATTGCAAGAATACTTGTATTTTTGTCAGTGTTTCCGCTTAAGAATAAAAATTTTGGGGTGAAATTGAAATTTGATAGGCAATAATTTTGTTTTCTTTTTTTTAAGTTTGACTTATGATATGAATTTATTCATATAATAAATTCAATATATTCATATCTGTTCATATTAGTTTTTAACATCACAGTGATACTTGTACTTTTTTCCAGTGTTTCCGCTTAAGAGCTGAAATTCTAGGGTGTACATGAAATTTGAGATAAAATTTAGAAATTCAGTTAAAATATTCGACAAATCTCGTCCTCTTTGTTTTAAGTTGAGCTTATTATATGATTTTATTTCTGTTCATCTTAGGTTTAAACATCACTTTTTAATTCATTTTTTTTCGGAAAACATTTAAAAAATTAATGTCTGTAGGATTTTCAGTACTTCGTTGAGTTAATCATAGGAATGCTTGCATTTTCCCCCCTAGTGTTTCTGCTTATGAACTAAAATCATCAGGTGCAATTGAAATTTGAGATACAATTTTGATGTTCAGTCAGAATGCTCGGCCAGCCTTAGTGTTGTGAAATAATTTTTTTGGGTCAGACTCTCCGTTACCATAAATAAGTTTGTTCTCTTATAGATTTTCTCTTAATGGTCCTCCTTTTTCGTTTTATGTTTCTGTTGCGGTTAAGTTCGAGTAAGTTCAGCTCGGTTTTATACATAAGTATCTCATGTTATAGAGCGTTAAGTATGACCGTAAGCTCCGTAACTATTTCGATGTTTCTGCTTAAGATCTAAAACGTTGGGATGCAATGGAAATTTTAGACAAGATTTGAATATACTGTCAAAATGTTCGACCAACCTCAGCTGTTAAGTTAAGTTGTAAGTATATCATTTAAGAAGATGTGAGCGTTTAAGTGAATGCATCTCTTAACCATTCATTTCAAGATTTATGTGAACCATCGCACTCAAATTCCTTTCTAAAATTTTGTTTCTACTGAGGTTTTCCTGATCCTGTCTACCTGTCCTGTTATTCTAAAGCCGATCGGGCCTATTTTAGGGCGTCATTTACCGGTATAATTTAGTTTTTTCAAACTTTGGCCATTTAGGTCCATCTGAACAACTCTACATACCAGCAAGTTACAATCCAATCAAAAACCTATCAGAGAGCCTATTTTGGGTTTCACAAATCGATAAAAATCTTTTTGTCTAATATTTGTTTTTTCTTTTTTGAGGTTCCCTATTTTCTGTGTGTATGCCCTGTAAGAAACAAGGCAGTCGGATATTCCTTTACCACGAATTGACACAGCCGATTTCTCTTCGATTTTTTACTTTTGTTTCCATTCCCTAAGTCAAGGGGACCTCACTGGTCCAGTCTGCTAGTAGATATGGCCTTCTGGATTTGCTTAAAACTCAACACCTTTTCAAAGAAAGTGAGTAGCCCCTCGCATCTAGGATCCATTTCTATAGAAGCTGTAACACCTTTTCAAAGAGAGTGAGTAGCCCTTTAACATGTTTTTTTTCCTGGTCCACTGTTCAAAATTAAACTTCCTTATATTACATGTTCAAAGATGGTCTTTTTCTAGAAATACTGGTTTTCAGCTGGAGGGCTTATATTCATGTTTTTTTCACTATAAATAGAGACTCAATTGGTCTTTCTCTATTAGTGGAAAAAACAACTTGAATTAAGCCTTTTATAGTTAAAATTAATTGATTTTCATATGATGAACTCGAAAAGAATTTTGAGGGTAAGTGAATATACATTATTCATGATTATCATAAAAAAAACGTGATCTCTTTCGGATTGACAATGGATTACATAACTACCATAAAATTTGCATGCTCTATAGCAGCTGTTTAGATATTTTGACTAAAAGGGTACTTAGTCACTTCTCGTGAAAGTCCATCCATATTTCACTGCAGTCTTAATTAGGCCAACTCGATGAAAGGAACATCGCTTACTCGGCTAATAATCAGCTACTTGTATGCGCGAGTACATTTACTGAAGGGGGGGGGGTGATTATTGAAGAAAAAAAGAGGGGTTGAGGGAAGGGGGTGCCATCAATTAATATTCTGAATAAATAATAGATGAAGTAAATAATCAAAATTGTATTTTTTTATGTATCATATTTAACAATATATTTTATGGCATTCCATACAGGTATAGGCTATTTGGCTCTAAATGCTTCTTATGTACTTTACAGAAATATCTCGTTTTTAAGACTATGATTGAAGAATACGTCTCCTTTAAATACAAAGAATATCTTTAATGTATTTGGAGAGGGCTTTGGGGAGGTGTGCGGAGTGCAATCCCCACCATTAATATTCTGAATAAATTTCAAACGTAGCCAATAGTTAAAATGTTTTCTGTTTTTCTTTTATCATATGTTGAAGTGGCGTTCTTTTTTTTCTATGTGTTTTAGGATGATTTAAGCCTATAAGGCTACAAGTTACATAGTGAAAAAAAACTGCAGGGATGGGAAAAAACCTTAACTTTGCCACATGACTTTTGGTACTTATTTAGTACCTGGTAAACATGTGAGTAGAATTGTATTGAAATGCTTCATGAGAAATAGGTTACCGCTTCTTACTGAGCTAATGGCAGCTCCTTGACATATAATTGTTTTATTGTATTTTATTGCTATTAGCCAAACATCGCGCTGTGTGTGTTCCATAGCAACTAGTAAATATGTATCAGAATTTTTTCTGCTCAATTATTTTCAGTGAAATTAATATCAAAAAATGGTGAAATATAAAATTGATTAAGCTCTATTTGACTACTTTATATGGGTGAAGGATGGCAAGAATTTAGCCAATATAATGTTAGGAGGGAAATGAAGTTTTGACGGGGTGAAAAATGGTACTTATTTAGTACCTGGTAAACATGTGATAAGAATTGTATTGAAATGCTTCATTAGAAATAGGTTATTGCTTCTTACTGAGCTAATGGCTGCTCCTTGAAAAAAATATTTTTATTGCACTTTATTACTATTGCCCAAACGTCACGTTTTGTGTGACATACCAACTAGTGAGTATGTATCGGGCTTTTTTTGCTCAATTATTTTCAGTGAAATCAATATCATAAAAATGGTGAAATATAAAATTGATTAGCTCTATTTGGCTACTTTATATGGTTGAGGGGTGTGGTAAGTATTTAGTCAATATAATTCTAGGAGGGAAATTAATTTTTGACACGGTGAAATATGGTACTTATTTAGTACCTGGTAAACATGTGAGTAGAACTGAAATGATTCATGAGAAATAGGTTATCGCTTCATACTAAGATATTGGCAACCTCTTGACAAATATTTTTTTATTGTACTTTATTGCTATTACCCAAACGTTGCGTTGTGTGTGTGTGCACCATACCAACTAGTAAATATGTATCGGAGTTTTTGCTGCTCAATTATTTTCAGTGAAACCAATATCATAAAAATGGTGAAATACAAAATTGATTAAGCTCTATTTGGCTACTTTATATGGGTGAAGGATGGCAAGTATTTAGCCAATATAAAGCTAGGAGGGAAATTAAGTTTTGACGAGGTGAAAAACGGGCATAGTTTTTGACGTTATAAAATAGTGGATATTGCACATGGAAAATAAGAACGCCTTTCCCTGGACCATGGGGGGATTTACAACACCCAATCACTCTGAATCTTAAAAAAGACACTAGAGATTCCGATTACCAATCCAAAGAGTCCCCCTAAGAAATTGTAACGATCATTCCTTCTACAATTGGGAAGAATATCAGTAGTGGGTACATATTACACCCGGCGAGTACGACCTCCCTCTTTTTTGTGCAAGTTCTAGAAACTAATACATGCATTATGGCAATCAATATACCTGGGTCCATATTCTAGGACAATATACATTCATCAGCAAAAAGAGCAAGGAATGAAGAGTTCAATTTGAAGCTATTTTAGAGGAAGGTGGCATACTGTCTCCTGGTAATTTGGATATGTCAATATTAGATGATTTATTGGCTATGGTAGACAGTATTCAACATCCTCAAGAATCCCATTCTTCCCCTTTAATAACAATGGACCCATCGTATAAAAAATTGGCCAGCTCTTCTGTTGGAAACGTAAGAAAAAATTGAATTTATCTGTATGTGTGTGTGCGTGTGTGTGTGGGTATACTATTAACAAAATTCGTAATTTATTATGCATTTGTTTGATAAATAATAATACGAATACAAATCCAATTAAGAAAAAAAATATTTGTTTGATAAATAATATGAACACAAATCCAACAAAGAAAAAAAATAAATAGTGCGTTATAATTGTGATAAAACTTTCCTCAGAGAAAAAAAAATGAATCCATTCATTTTAGTTTCAGGGGAAGCTACAAAAACAACTACCATCCCTGGCCCAGGACTTTCAGAATATCATGTATAATTGTCCACTCTCGCCGGAACAATCAGATGATATTAGTGAAGGTAAGTCGTTTAGTATTCCCCCAAATTTCCAGTTTACAACGGAAGAGATGAACAGCCTTATAGAAATGTTGGAGCTGATGTTTCAGGGGATGTTTTTGACGATGATTTTATTATTAGTGAATTAGGTCCTATGCAAATAGGTGCAGGATATGAAAATATTGTCGCGTCCCAGGAACTACGTGAATTTTATTTGTTAGAATCTGCTCTAGGATACTTACAAACACACAGGGTAGATTTTAATCCTCCCGAGGATAACTTGGCTGACGGGGATGTCATTTTAACAGACACTGTCAATGTTCTTCACACCTACACCGACCGAATTCGAGCAATTATTGAGATTCAGATTCAGAATTGGGGCAGTCATGTGGGGATTAAGGCAAAAGTCAATCAAAAGGTTTATTTACAAAAGGGGACATCTGGGGATATTTTTTATTTTCATTTTTCAACCGGCAACCAAACTTTGTACCCTGGTCTAAATGAATTTGAGGGTAATTTTTTCAATTGGGTCAATAAATTAAAATCAACTTTGGACGCATTTAACGAGAAGGGACGCGGTTCCGCAATTTTATACATTGAATATATGGATTTGAATATCAATAGATTAAAAAAACTTTATTTTGAGGGGGGCGGGTAGTAGTCGACAAATAAAATGCCACCCAGATTTGTTAGCTACAGGGGGGTTCAGGGTTTCAATTTTGACATGGGGTTGCAATGTTTTAAATATGCATTTTTAGCGGCAGCTTATGAAACATTGAAAAGTGATTCAACAATGAAAAATATTGACAAACTTGCACGTAATGGTGGAGACAATTTCCCTAAAGTAAATTTTGATTGTTTAGAGGGAAAATATCCGGTGTCTTTAAAATAAATAACCATGTTTGAAAAAGCAAATGAAAATCTTGGGTTGGGGGTGGTTTTTCTTCAGTATGACACGAAATTTGTAAATGGGGGAAAGAAACCAAATAAAAAAGGAGTTTTATATTCAGTCAGGACACCGTTGGTAGATAATGTTAAAAATTCGGTTTGAATTGTCTATGAGCCTCCCAAAGATGTAAACTCCTACGGTCATTTTTTCCCCGTTACGGCAATAAGTCGACTCTTGTATCAAGGCAAAAAATATGGGGAACTTAACTATTGTCCCATGTGTCTTTCCCCATTTAGAACTGAAAGAACACTCACGGATCATATGAAATATTGCAAACTGCATGGCAATCAAAGGGTAGAAATACCGGCAGGAGAAAAAGCTACTTTACAATTTAAAAATTTCCAAAATTCCCTGTTGCAGATTGATGAAGTATCTTCGGATTGTGAAGAAAGACTGTTGGAGGTATCGGACCCATCAAGGCCAAATATAGTTAAGGAACACAAATTCGTAGCGTGTTCTTATGCCCATGGCCGACGCGATTCCAACAATAAAATGCAATTGGAAGAGCTTTTTGTGACTATGGATGAGGAGGGGTAGCTGGAGAAATTTTGGTGCGTTTAATAAAAACAGCAAATAAATCTATTTCACGATTGCGTCACAACAACTACCAAATAGCATTATCAGATAAGGAGCAACGGGCAATAGAAAAGGGGACAGTTTGTTGGGTTTTTAGGGATGCTCTTGCTGCGAAAGATGCTGTTCAGGATCATGGCCACCATATTGACCCCAATTCAACGGGGAAAAGTAACTTTCGGGGATTGGCTCACAATTCATGTAATTTAAAAATTAAAAAGCAGCTTTTTCTTCCGGTTTTTATACATAATTCTAACTACGATCTGAAGTATGTGCTACCAGCAATGGCACATCTTCAAAGAAATGGAGCTCTGGATGATGCATAGATGATAGAAAGGTTTTTCTACAAAATTATTCCTAAATCATCGAAAAAGTTGCTTGTTTTGGAATTTAGGTGGAGACAGGCTGAAGACGACGTTGAGTACAAGAATAAAATTCACTTTTTAGATTCCATATGCTTTTTTCCCAAATCTTTGAGTGAATGAATTCAACTGCAGAAAAACGATGACGGCTGCAACACTTTCCTCCTTCTCAAGCAACAATTTCCTAATGATTTTTATAATTTGTTGACAGTCAAGGGCGTGTATCCTTATGATTATTAGAACTCCATGTCGAGATTCACTGAGAAAACTATTCCCTCAATCGAGTCGTTTTACGACAGTCTGTACGATCGTAGGTGTACTCCTGATGAATACAGTTTTGAATACGATCTGAAGTATGTGCTACCAGCAATGGCACATCTTCAAAGAAATGGAGCTCTGGATGATGCATAGATGATAGAAAGGTTTTCCTACAAAATTATTCCTAAATCATCAAAAAAGTTGCTTGTTTTGGAATTTAGGTGGAGACAGGCTGAAGACGACGTTGAGTACAAGAATAAAATTCACTTTTTAGATTCCATATGCTTTTTTCCCAAATCTTTGAGTGAATGAATTCAACTGCAGAAAAACGATGACGGCTGCAACACTTTCCTCCTTCTCAAGCAACAATTTCCTAATGATTTTTATAATTTGTTGACGGTCAATGACGTGTATCCTTATGACTATTAGAACTCCATGTCGAGTTCTACCGAGGAAACTATTCTCTCAATCGAGTCGTTTTACGACAGTCTGCACGATCGTTGGTGTACTCCTGATGAATAAAGTTTTAACAAATAAGTTTGGACAGAGGGAGAGTGTAAAAATAGGTTTGACTGCTGCAAGCTGTATTTGTCAAGTGATGTGCTAACTTTCTTAAACATTATGTGTAAAAATAAGGATAACATATTTAAGGCATTTAATCTTGATTTAGGGTATTATTGTTCATCTGCTCTCTTGGTAATTGACCTCATCCAAAATTCAGCGGTGAAAAAATCTAGGCCATTACCGAGATCGATCAACATCTGTTCAACGAAAGGTTATTGAGGGGTGGATACGTTTTTCATGGGGATCGTATCTTGAAAAATGATCCAACTGGAGAGAAGACGGGAACAAAATCGGATGCAGTGTTCCTTGATATGAATTCCCTGTACCCCTCGGCTATGTCTCATTATGCACTACCCTACGGTGACTATAAATGGCTCAATGACCCTCGGGCCTCCAATTTCCCAAACATTGGCAGTGTTAAGGACAGTTAGCTGGTTGGATGGTTTTTGAAATTGACGGGGCGATACCAGTGGAGCTTCATGATCCGGTAAAGGATTTTGTTTTTCCATGCATCTATAGACCTGTGTCTAGGGACTCTTTGAGTCCCCGCAACAGACGTTTGGTCGAGGTGGAGGGATTGCATAGGACACCTTCAACACAAAAACTTATTGCCGACCTCCTGCCGAAGAAAATATTGTTGTATATCATGTGGCGTTAAAATGGATGTGCAACAACGGTTTCAATGTCAAAAAGGTTCATAGAGCCCTCCAGTTCAGTCAAAAACCCTATATGAAAACGTTTGTTGACACTTTTGTCAAGAAACGTTCTGAAGCGAAAACAAAAGACGAAAAAGAAATCTACAAACTCATTTTAAATTCGGCCTTTGGTAAAATGTGCGAAAGTGTTCGCAATAGGATCGTTGTGACCGATCCAGAACAATGTGCTCGAATTATTGCCGATCCAAACTACACTTCCTTTACAATCATTGGCCCGAACATGGTACTATTGAATAGAAAAAAGGAACATTGTCCTGAATAAAAATATTGCTGCAGGCAGTGCCATCTTGGAAATCTCTAAAAAGCTCATGTTGGAATTCTACTACAATATGGCTAGGGTACAGTGGCTGGGGAAGGGACTAGTAGTGGTCTGCTATGGGGACAGTGATTCTCTACTCTTAAAAGTAAAAACTCAAAACCTACTTGATGATTTGGCGAACGGTGAAATCGTCAGTTCTCGGATGGACTAAACCAACTGGAGTGGGGAGGTCTATCCAGAACTTGTCAAACGTCGGGCGCCAAATCAACTTTTATTTTTAAAATCCGAAACGGGAAGTGACATAATTTCTCATGGTATGTTTGTAAGTCCAAAGGTGTACTTTATACTGAAACACAAAGAGGAAATCAAAAAACGTTGCAAAGGAGTACCCACGCGCTATGTGGAAAAGAATTTTGACATGGACGTTTATAGGAATTGTATTGTTGAAAATAAAATTCCACGAGCGAAATTGTTGGCGATTCGCTCGTTAAACTATAGGAATTTTACAGTAAATATTGAAAAAATTGCTTTGAGTACCATTTCCGACAAGGTCTATGCTTGTCAAGACGGTGTGAGTACCCTCCCCCTTGGGCACTACTTAACTTCCGACCGAGCCGAATGTGTTAGTCATATGGAAAGTCTCGGTTTGAGTAAAGTTCAATAAAACAAATTTCGCAAAACCTTGGGGAGGGGGTCACTTGGCCCGGGGGGGGAGCCTTGTGCCGCCCGGTTGCCCGCCAGCGGGGGGGGGGGCGCCACCAACGGTATCTTTTTTTACTTAGAGCTGATTTTTTTTTACTTTTTTAAATATACATGTTGTTGTTGTGGCGTTCAAATTAAAAACGGTGTAAAAAATGCGATATTATTTTAAGTGTATTCTTCATTAAATGTTGTATGTTTTATCAATAAATAAAAAAGTGTATTTATTAAAGTGCTTTTTTTCTAGTGCGTTTTCAAAATAAATGTTTATGTTTTTCCTATAAATAAATAAATTAAAAAAACATCTTAAGTGTATTTTTCTTGTTTAACGTGTTTTTTTCTGTAATGTATTATTTGTAAAGTGCTGCTTTTATATTAATAATCCAAGAAATTATGATTCTTCATTGATTTTTTTCTCTCATTATTCCTGAACGGAGTAGCAGTAGTACTAATAAGGGAAATTATTTAGTTATTAGACAACTATAGTCTACAGTTAGTTGTAGGTGAACCGTTGAAGGGAAAATGTATCAATTTAAAACACCATTCAGATGGTTTCTGTGTGGTCCATCAATGTCAGGCAAAACGACACTCTTAACTAAAACAATTAAAAATTGTGATTAAATGTTTGTGGAAAAGCCGAAAAAAATATACTATTGTTACAGTATTTGGCAGGAGTCATACGATAAAATAAAAGCAATTGCTGTATCGGGTGTGCAGATACAATTTATGCAGGGACTTGACATTTTCAAACTATTGAACCAAACTCTTGGCTGATTATTGACGATTTAGCTGAATCCATTGAACAATGGTCCCAGGAAATGCTACAATTGTTTACCGTTCGCTCTCATCATGAACATATTTCTATTACTCTAGTTCTACACAATCTCTTTCATCAGAGCAAATGTATGTGAACACTTGCATTAAACTGCACCTACTATATCATCTACAGAGATTTTCGTGATTCTAGCTCGCTAATAACTCTCAATAAACAAATATACCCCGGCGCATCCAAATTTCCACTTTCAGCGTACAATCAGGCAACTAATAAACCCTACGGTTACATGCTAGTAGATCTTAATCAAAATACACCCGAGGATCTGCGTGCAGTCACAGATATTTTTGACAATGAAATTACAGTATATCTCCCCATGAACGGTAAAAAGGCCTATTAGTTACCATCATGACACGGAAGAAACTACATGAAAATAGACATTTATTTTCCGTTCTAAGAATTTCAAAACCCCCACTTAGGAAAGCCATACTCAAACATGGTATTGACAATGATTTCTTTAATCTAATATCTGAACTTTGTTTAAATTTAACCGAGGGCAATGTTCAACTGCCAGAAGTAATTAAGCTACAGGCAAAGCAACATTGCTGCATTGTGCGTGCATTGGCCAGTAAAAAGAAAGGAAAGAATTTTAAAAGGAAACGTCTTGTTCAAGCGGGCGGTAGCTTTTTCACACTTATACTGCCAATAATGGCAGGACTTGTAAACAGTTTTCTCTAGATGGCTAAACCCTATAAATTGACTCCAATAGAACTCGCTCTCTCACCCGTGGAACACTTCGAGGACAATCTGAGTGAATTCATTGACAACGAGAATATTGAGGATGATAAAAAACTGCTTTTACTTCAAGATGTACTTGGCCCAATGGACAAACATAAGCCCTATCGTGCAAGAGCCAGTATCATTGATCGCAAAAAAAACCATCCCCTCAGGATTCTTTTGCTATCACTGCTGGAACACAATTTAAAAAAGAGGAATTGGATTCAATAGAGTCGAGCATTGGAAATTTAATGCCCCACTCATATCGTGAACAAAGTAAACGACCCAAAACATATCTCATGGAAAGTGGTCAAGATCATATTCAGGTTGATAGCAATGGGAAAGGGATTATAATTCAGGGCAAGAGCTATAATCTACTTGATTCAATCTATGATATGGTTACAAATCGTAAAGGACTATTAACATTTGACAGTCACCTATACAACTTTCTAAATACATTAAACTTCCCCAAAAGTTTTATTAGCAAAAGGCAAAATTTTAAAAAATGAAATGAACCTGCTCCACCGTCGACATTAAAACATGAACAAGAAGAAGAAGAAGAAGATTTTAAATCAATTTTGGAATATACTAGCATGCCTAGTGGAAACAATGATTTGACAATGAGGAGGAGGATGAGAAGCAAACCACTGATAGCTAGACAAAAGCAAAGATGCATCCAGTCAACGTCACCACCATCACCAACCACTAGTATACAAAAGGGTAGCGGACGTGACACTACGTGTTTACGTTCAAAATGGTTGAAGTTCTGAAACGTGTTTATGAAAATATTGGTTAAGTGGGAATATTAAGGTCCCCCACAACTCTTTTCAAGGTCACTGGTGGTCACACTAAAAGTGTGCAAGACTCTCTAAAAAATGAATCAAGTTACACTCTGCATAGAAATCATAGGCTTCGTGCTAATCCTTATCGAAAAACTAAAGCCTTTTTCCCATTGCATATAATGCAAGCAGATCTCTTAATTCTAGATGAGATTCAAAGACGTTACAATACACCATACAAGTACATTCTACTTGCAATCAGCGTTTATAATCGCTATGCCTATGCCATTCCATTGCGGTCAAAGAGAGGTGTTGAAGTGGCTCAGGCTTATTGAAAGTATTCTCGAACAGGATTCGTATAAAAAAATTCAAACAGATAGCGGTAGTGAATTCGTTAATCCCCATGTTGAAAAAGTACTAGCGAAATATAATACACTTGTCTATCATCGTCATAATCCTATAAAGGCTGCATTGGCCGAACGATTGATAAGAACTATTCTACTTTTAATTTCAAGATATTGTACATTGAAAAATACACCGGCTTTTATTCATGATTTAGATAAAATCATGTTGATTTATAATCAACGACCTCATCGATCATTGTCCAACTCAACCCCAACGGAAGTTCATCATT